>NW_027438443.1:0-102714 GCF_000715075.1 Nicotiana tabacum | reverse complement strand
GGGTTAGAAATGCGCGAGGGGAGTTTTTCCAATTTAAGTGACAATATTCGAAATGAGATTATTTATTTAATTCAGAGTCGCCACTTGGGAATGGTTTGGCTTTTGGTGTCCCAAGTCACCGGTTTATCTTGAATCCCAAATCGAGGAAATTTTCGACTTTTCCAAATGAAGTCTGCGAACCAGAAATTCTAAGTAAGGAATTCTGTTGACCCGAGGGAAGGTGTTAGGCACCCTCGAATCCCGTGGTTCCAGCACGGTCGCTTAAATTGTTATAGTGGCTAAATATTTGATTTAAATACAATGTTATGACTTACATGCTTTTATTAAGTTTAAACCGCTTTTATCATTATCACTTATTTTTTATAGAATTGCAACGTCGTGAAAATGCATCTCGAACCACGTCACAATCAATGCGCCCGTGATCGTCAACACATTTTGACTTCGTTGAGATTTGGATTTGGGTCACATCAATGTGCACCCGAATTTAAGAATATGATTTAATTAAACCGCGCCTAAAGAGCCTAACGCGTTATTATTTTTTGAGAAGGCCATGAGATTCACTAAACGGCCTAGCCTGAATTCTAAATATTTATTATGATTATTTATCGAGGGCCCCGCAATTTTGCATTTTTATTTGGTGAGTCTCGTCTCTATTTTAGAAAGGATATCCTAAAGTGGCTACATTTCTAATACATTTTTCCCTAAAACTAGAAGAAGAGGTACATGCTAATTTAATTATATGCTTTGGCCTGATCCGGATCCTTACTTGGTTATCTGATTTTATGAGGCGTGAGTTATTTTACGCCTTATTTCATGGATGAGCATGTTATTAAATTGTCAGGGGAAATTAATATACAAGATTAATAGAAGTGTTAAAAAGCTTATAATAAATGTTCTTCAGATCCGAGTTTGAAACTCGCTTATTTGAACCAAATCAGTGGAATTACTTATCGGAAACTATTACTAATAGAGTTTGAACAGGATCCTGTGAACTATCTACAAAGATTCAGTAAAAAACTAAATATCATATCTAGCAAACCTAAGGCATTCATTTTTGTACATGCAGAATATTAGTTGAAAAGTTATCTAATTACCTGTGTTAAAACACTCATACATTCCTCATTAGACAACCCATTAAGCAAACGAAATCACAATTTAGGATGGACTAAGCTGCGATTAAATACAAGACTACCTGACGTGTTCTTTTTATTGAATTACAAACTAAAAAAATTACACAGATCTTAATAACATTCGTAAAAACTGTAACTACAGCAAACGAATGATTAAACTCCTGCATATCTTTGATTTCATGCTTTCATCGTTACATCAAATGCAAAGTCTTAGTATGTACCTGGATGTTGGATACAACAGAAGAAGCAGGGGGTCAGTAGGTCAATAGAAGTAACACCAAACAGCAGCAGTAACAGCAGGTGTAAATAGGACAGCTCCCAGTGCAAGATACAGTTAGAACCGATAAAAATGGCAGAAAGGTAGTAGCAGACAATGCAATAAGAAATAGAAATCCATACCATCCAATTCCAAGGGAATCAACCAAGGCAAACCAAACTAAACACACTCTAACTGATACTTGAAAGAAAAGAAAACTGGCTAAATAGGTTGAGCAGGCTAAAAGTTGAACAAAAGCAGGCAGAAACCAGTTTCTGATTTCTGTATCTTTATCCCTCTCACTATCTATTTCTTTTCAAAATCCAATGTCCAATTTCAGCCTTGAAAATTATTTTTGGCTATCCAAAAGAATTCTTTTCCAGTTTTTCTGTTTTTCAGAACTCAACTCTCCTCAAAATGTTCCCTCTCAATTCACTCTGTTCTTATCAATGTCTGTCTGTGTGTGTGTGTGTGTGTATATCTCTCAATGTGTATCACCCTCCCTTTTTAAGAAAATTCCCTCTATCTTTTCCTTAACACTCTCCTCCCCTCTCCTTTGTGTTAACAATTTCCCTGTGTGTCTGTATCTCTATATCCTCCCCCTCCTGTTTTTCTCTATCTTTTCTCTCTTTTCTCTATGTATGCTCTCTATGTATCCCCTCCTTCTGTATTTCAGCTCCCTTCTTTTATAAGCCTAAACCTTAGCCCTTTAACAGCCTGTTAGACCAAAAGAAACCCCCTCCCATGTGCTCTGTTCTCTTTTTCCACTTAATTATTTAGAAATAAAACCCTCCCATGACATTCCCTGACAGTCCTCTTTCCCATTTTATTTACTAAAAGCAAACATGGGCGGCAGGAATATAATCTGACAAGCATGCTGTCAAACTATTTTAATTCGAAAAGGAACTTTATGCACATGTTGTGCACAAGTGCACATGCCATCAATTCAGATTGCAATTACAGACCAAACCTTAGGTTTCTGAAGTCACATTAACAACTATAAGTAACTGAACTTAGTTCTTAATTGATTCAGGAAATGTTTAAAAGAAGCAAATCGATTTATTTTTGTTCAGACAGTTGAAACTAATTGACGACACATGTCGACTCGACTATACTAGTTATAACACATACAATCGTAACCAAAAATCAGACATTTAACTGTATCGACACACGATTTGAATTATACTGACTAAGCAAAGTGGTACTCGAAGAGCCAATTGATCAGTCAACATTTGAAGCTCAATTATTCGCACAGCACATACATACGCATTATCAGAATAGGAGAGGGATTCAGACAAACACAGAGGTTCAGGTAAAGTGGACAAACAAAAGTTGATAAAATTCAAAGACACAAATTAAAACAAACATGAACAGACTTTTAGTCAATCACATGGACTAAACAGAAATAAGAAAAGAAAAAGCAAGACTCACCTCAAATCTCGAAAAATCAAAACCTTAACTCGGACTCGGACAGACCTTTCTTAAGGCTGAACGGACTATAATCGAAGTGTTTCTCAGATGAGAAACACTTCGATTAAGGTCCATTAGACCTTAATTTCTTTGGCTCGAACGGACATGGACCAGTGATGAAGAACCCTAAGGTTCCAAAAATCAGATCTGGGATTCATGCTTCCCTGATCAGATTCGGACCAAACCAAGGATGGTTTGGTCTCGAGGGGGGTCTGGGGAGTGTTTGGTGTGAAGCTGGGGTTAAACGGTGTAGATCGAGTTTTGAATCGAATCTTCAAATGAAGATTCGAGAAGGTGGGATGGTATTCGAGTTAAGTAGTTAACAGATCCATGTTTAGGATGGCAAGGGGATTCTAGGGTGTTAAGGTGAAGGTCACCGGCGTTCATGCCGCTGGGTTTCTGGTGAAGGGAGATGGGGGCGGCTAGGGTTTGAGGGGAAAGGTTTGTGGAGACGAAGGCTGGGGTATTGGATAGGGGAGGCAGGGTATGTTAAGGGGATTATATATGGAATGGGTGGGTCGATCTCAACCGTCGGATGAGGCACGATGAAGGGCCAGGATCCTTCAGCTTGAAGGAAACGGTATCGTTTCATCTTTTAGAGGGTTTGGGTCGGTCCGGGTGGAAACGGGTCGGGGTCATTAGTGAGTTATGGGGAGGTGATCTTGGCTGTTGATCATTCGGAGATCAACGGCCCAGATCAGACTCAACCATTACGACGTCGTTTGGATGTCCTTGGTGTCAGCTTGGACTGGACTGGGCAGGCCTGGTTTTGGGCTGAGTTTGTTTGGGCCAATTTATTTAAAATTGGCCCAAGTCCGGAAGAAGAAGAGATTTTTTTTTATTTCCTTTTCTTCTTTATTTTAAAAAACAAAACTAAGTAAAATCAAATTAAAATTAAATAAACACTTAATACAATTATTTGCACACACATTAAAATAATTCAAAACAGGTAAAATCAAACAAAACAAAATTACGGACAAAGATGCCTATTTATGATTTTCCATTTAACAACCGGATTACGGTTCGAATTATGCATGACACACACATTTTTTTGTATTTTGCTTTAAATAAAAAAAGAAAAAAAAATGGGCAAAAGTCATAAATAAATAACAAAGTGTTATATAGAAATCAAAAAATTGTACAGCAGGACCAATTGTTATTATTTTTTTATTTCTTTTGGAGCGATTGTCGCGCGAAACAAAAATCACGTGCTCACAGCTGCCCCTCTTTGTTCGGAAACACGAAGAGTTTTCGTACAAAGATAAAGTGAGCGTGTATGAGCGATTTTTGCCTATGGACTACTCCGTATGAAGCATGTTTTTGAAAGATCTGACCGAATCTTGCTTCAAAGATTTCCTACATATCCTGGGCTAAACAGGAATCAGGTCAATGTAGTTCGGGAAGTTTTGGTAGCTGGGACTACCATGGGATTGCAATGCTTGCTGCTACTGCTGTTGCTGTTGTCACTGCTGCGTCACTGACCGCCTTATTACAACCAAACGAAAATTGGTAACTGAACTAACTACTTATATGCATTCAAACTGCTAGTTACAAGATTCCTATCTATGATTCTTTTATGACTTGATCTTGGGTCTTAGCAGATTCTGCTTGTAGACTCCGATCTGAATCTTGATGCTTGTGAGTTGCGGCGACTTGTTTAATCTTTGGGATACTGAGTGAGACGCGATTGGCAGGGTTCAGGACCTTAATCAAATGTTGGAGTCAATCTGCCTTCCATTTACTCTGATATCTCGGGACATCTTTTTTTTCTTTTTCTTCTTTGATTCCGAGCTGGGACTCATCTCGTGGGTCATTTCGATCCATGTGGCTCGAGGTTAGACCTGCGGGAGAAAACAAACGAACGAAATTTTCTGCCCCAGTTTCACTAGGAAAATTTCGTTAATTATTCGCCAGGAAGTTCACAAAATTGATGAAGGAAGATAAAAATGCTTAGTTCAGGACTGGAGCCCTAATACCGACTAGCTGGGGAAAGGTTCAGTTTAGGGTTTAAAACCCTAATGCCGAACAAAGGAACAATTCAGTTTAGGGTTTAAAACCCTAATGCTGTCAAACTATTTTAATTCGAAAAGGGCCTTTATGCACATGTTGTGCACAAGTGCACATGCCATCAATTCAGATTGCAATTACAGACCAAACCTTAGGTTTCTGAAGTCACATTAACAACTATAAGTAACTGAACTTAGTTCTTAATTGATTCAGGCAATGTTTAAAAGAAGCAAATCGATTTATTTTTGTTCAGACAGTTGAAACTAATTGACGACACATGTCGACTCGACTATACTAGTTATAACACATACAATCGTAACCAAAAATCAGACATTTAACAGTATCGACACAAGATTTGAATTATACTGACTAAGCAAAGTGGTACTCGAGGAGCCAATTGATCAGTCAACATTTGAAGCTCAATTATTCGCACAGCACATACATACGCATTATCAGAATAGGAGAGGGATTCAGACAAACACAGAGGTTCAGGTAAAGTGGACAAACAAAAGTTGATAAAATTCAAAGACACAAATTAAAACAAACATGAACAGACTTTTAGTCAATCACATGGACTAAACAGAAATAAGAAAAGAAAAAGCAAGACTCACCTCAAATCTCGAAAAATCAAAACCTTAACTCGGACTCGGACAGACGTTTCTTAAGGCTGAACGGACTATAATCGAAGTGTTTCTCAGATGAGAAACACTTCGATTAAGGTCCATTAGACCTTAATTTCTTTGGCTCGAACGGACATGGACCAGTGATGAAGAACCCTAAGGTTCCAAAAATCAGATCTGGGATTCATGCTTCCCTGATCAGATTCGGACCAAACCAAGGATGGTTTGGTCTCGAGGGGGGTCTGGGGAGTGTTTGGTGTGAAGCTGGGGTTAAACGGTGTAGATCGAGTTTTGAATCGAATCTTCAAATGAAGATTCGAGAAGGTGGGATGGTATTCGAGTTAAGTAGTTAACAGATCCATGTTTAGGATGGCAAGGGGATTCTAGGGTGTTAAGGTGAAGGTCACCGGCGTTCATGCCGCTGGGTTTCTGGTGAAGGGAGATGGGGGCGGCTAGGGTTTGAGGGGAAGGGTCTGTGGAGACGAAGGCTGGGGTATTGGATAGGGGGCAGGGTATGTTAAGGGGCTTATATATGGAATGGGTGGGTCGATCTCAACCGTCGGATGAGGCACGATGAAGGGCCAGGATCCTTCAGCTTGAAGGAAACGGTATCGTTTCATCTTTTAGAGGGTTTGGGTCGGTCCGGGTGGAAACGGGTCGGGGTCATTAGTGAGTTATGGGGAGGTGATCTTGGCTGTTGATCATTCGGAGATCAACGGCCCAGATCAGACTCAACCATTACGACGTCGTTTGGACGTCCTTGGTGTCAGCTTGGACTAGACTGGGCAGGCCTGGTTAGTCCGGAAGAAGAAGAGATTTTTTTTTATTTCCTTTTCTTCTTTATTTTAAAAAACAAAACTAAGTAAAATCAAATTAAAATTAAATAAACACTTAATACAATTATTTGCACACACATTAAAATAATTCAAAACAGGTAAAATCAAACAAAACAAAATTACGGACAAAGATGCCTATTTATGATTTTCCATTTAACAACCGGATTACGGTTCGAATTATGCATGACACACACATTTTTTTGTATTTTGCTTTAAATAAAAAAAGAAAAAAAAATGGGCAAAAGTCATAAATAAATAACAAAGTGTTATATAGAAATCAAAAAATTGTACAGCAGGACCAATTGTTATTATTTTTTTATTTCTTTTGGAGCGATTGTCGCGCGAAACAAAAATCACGTGCTCACAGCTGCCCCTCTTTGTTCGGAAACACGAAGAGTTTTCGTACAAAGATAAAGTGAGCGTGTATGAGCGATTTTTGCCTATGGACTACTCCGTATGAAGCATGTTTTTGAAAGATCTGACCGAATCTTGCTTCAAAGATTTCCTACATATCCTGGGCTAAACAGGAATCAGGTCAATGTAGTTCGGGAAGTTTTGGTAGCTGGGACTACCATGGGATTGCAATGCTTGCTGCTACTGCTGTTGCTGTTGTCACTGCTGCGTCACTGACCGCCTTATTACAACCAAACGAAAATTGGTAACTGAACTAACTACTTATATGCATTCAAACTGCTAGTTACAAGATTCCTATCTATGATTCTTTTATGACTTGATCTTGGGTCTTAGCAGATTCTGCTTGTAGACTCCGATCTGAATCTTGATGCTTGTGAGTTGCGGCGACTTGTTTAATCTTTGGGATACTGAGTGAGACGCGATTGGCAGGGTTCAGGACCTTAATCAAATGTTGGAGTCAATCTGCCTTCCATTTACTCTGATATCTCGGGACATCTTTTTTTTTTTTCTTCTTTGATTCCGAGCTGGGACTCATCTCGTGGGTCATTTCGATCCATGTGGCTCGAGGTTAGACCTGCGGGAGAAAACAAACGAACGAAATTTTCTGCCCCAGTTTCACTAGGAAAATTTCGTTAATTATTCGCCAGGAAGTTCACAAAATTGATGAAGGAAGATAAAAATGCTTAGTTCAGGACTGGAGCCCTAATACCGACTAGCTGGGGAAAGGTTCAGTTTAGGGTTTAAAACCCTAATGCCGAACAAAGGAACAATTCAGTTTAGGGTTTAAAACCCTAATGCTGTCAAACTATTTTAATTCGAAAAGGGCCTTTATGCACATGTTGTGCACAAGTGCACATGCCATCAATTCAGATTGCAATTACAGACCAAACCTTAGGTTTCTGAAGTCACATTAACAACTATAAGTAACTGAACTTAGTTCTTAATTGATTCAGGCAATGTTTAAAAGAAGCAAATCGATTTATTTTTGTTCAGACAGTTGAAACTAATTGACGACACATGTCGACTCGACTATACTAGTTATAACACATACAATCGTAACCAAAAATCAGACATTTAACAGTATCGACACAAGATTTGAATTATACTGACTAAGCAAAGTGGTACTCGAGGAGCCAATTGATCAGTCAACATTTGAAGCTCAATTATTCGCACAGCACATACATACGCATTATCAGAATAGGAGAGGGATTCAGACAAACACAGAGGTTCAGGTAAAGTGGACAAACAAAAGTTGATAAAATTCAAAGACACAAATTAAAACAAACATGAACAGACTTTTAGTCAATCACATGGACTAAACAGAAATAAGAAAAGAAAAAGCAAGACTCACCTCAAATCTCGAAAAATCAAAACCTTAACTCGGACTCGGACAGACCTTTCTTAAGGCTGAACGGACTATAATCGAAGTGTTTCTCAGATGAGAAACACTTCGATTAAGGTCCATTAGACCTTAATTTCTTTGGCTCGAACGGACATGGACCAGTGATGAAGAACCCTAAGGTTCCAAAAATCAGATCTGGGATTCATGCTTCCCTGATCAGATTCGGACCAAACCAAGGATGGTTTGGTCTCGAGGGGGGTCTGGGGAGTGTTTGGTGTGAAGCTGGGGTTAAACGGTGTAGATCGAGTTTTGAATCGAATCTTCAAATGAAGATTCGAGAAGGTGGGATGGTATTCGAGTTAAGTAGTTAACAGATCCATGTTTAGGATGGCAAGGGGATTCTAGGGTGTTAAGGTGAAGGTCACCGGCGTTCATGCCGCTGGGTTTCTGGTGAAGGGAGATGGGGGCGGCTAGGGTTTGAGGGGAAGGGTCTGTGGAGACGAAGGCTGGGGTATTGGATAGGGGGGCAGGGTATGTTAAGGGGCTTATATATGGAATGGGTGGGTCGATCTCAACCGTCGGATGAGGCACGATGAAGGGCCAGGATCCTTCAGCTTGAAGGAAACGGTATCGTTTCATCTTTTAGAGGGTTTGGGTCGGTCCGGGTGGAAACGGGTCGGGGTCATTAGTGAGTTATGGGGAGGTGATCTTGGCTGTTGATCATTCGGAGATCAACGGCCCAGATCAGACTCAACCATTACGACGTCGTTTGGACGTCCTTGGTGTCAGCTTGGACTAGACTGGGCAGGCCTGGTTAGTCCGGAAGAAGAAGAGATTTTTTTTTATTTCCTTTTCTTCTTTATTTTAAAAAACAAAACTAAGTAAAATCAAATTAAAATTAAATAAACACTTAATACAATTATTTGCACACACATTAAAATAATTCAAAACAGGTAAAATCAAACAAAACAAAATTACGGACAAAGATGCCTATTTATGATTTTCCATTTAACAACCGGATTACGGTTCGAATTATGCATGACACACACATTTTTTTGTATTTTGCTTTAAATAAAAAAAGAAAAAAAAATGGGCAAAAGTCATAAATAAATAACAAAGTGTTATATAGAAATCAAAAAATTGTACAGCAGGACCAATTGTTATTATTTTTTTATTTCTTTTGGAGCGATTGTCGCGCGAAACAAAAATCACGTGCTCACAGCTGCCCCTCTTTGTTCGGAAACACGAAGAGTTTTCGTACAAAGATAAAGTGAGCGTGTATGAGCGATTTTTGCCTATGGACTACTCCGTATGAAGCATGTTTTTGAAAGATCTGACCGAATCTTGCTTCAAAGATTTCCTACATATCCTGGGCTAAACAGGAATCAGGTCAATGTAGTTCGGGAAGTTTTGGTAGCTGGGACTACCATGGGATTGCAATGCTTGCTGCTACTGCTGTTGCTGTTGTCACTGCTGCGTCACTGACCGCCTTATTACAACCAAACGAAAATTGGTAACTGAACTAACTACTTATATGCATTCAAACTGCTAGTTACAAGATTCCTATCTATGATTCTTTTATGACTTGATCTTGGGTCTTAGCAGATTCTGCTTGTAGACTCCGATCTGAATCTTGATGCTTGTGAGTTGCGGCGACTTGTTTAATCTTTGGGATACTGAGTGAGACGCGATTGGCAGGGTTCAGGACCTTAATCAAATGTTGGAGTCAATCTGCCTTCCATTTACTCTGATATCTCGGGACATCTTTTTTTTCTTTTTCTTCTTTGATTCCGAGCTAGGACTCATCTCGTGGGTCATTTCGATCCATGTGGCTCGAGGTTAGACCTGCGGGAGAAAACAAACGAACGAAATTTTCTGCCCCAGTTTCACTAGGAAAATTTCGTTAATTATTCGCCAGGAAGTTCACAAAATTGATGAAGGAAGATAAAAATGCTTAGTTCAGGACTGGAGCCTTAATACCGACTAGCTGGGGAAAGGTTCAGTTTAGGGTTTAAAACCCTAATGCCGAACAAAGGAACAATTCAGTTTAGGGTTTAAAACCCTAATGCTGACTAAAGGAAAAGTTCAGTTTAGGGTTTAAAACCCTAATGCTGACTAAAGGAAAAATTCAGTTTAGGGTTTAAAACCCTAATGCTGACTAAAGGAAAAATTCAGTTTAGGGTTTAAAACCCTAATGCTGACTAAAGGAAAAATTCAGTTTAGGGTTTAAAACCTTAATGCTGACTAAAGGAAGAATTCAGTTTAGGGTTTAAAACCCTAATGCAGACTAAAGGAAGAATTCAGTTTAGGGTTTTAAAACCCTAATGCTAATTAAAGGAAAAATTCAGTTTAGGGTTTTAAAACCCTAATGCTGACTGAAAGGAAAAATTCAGTTTAGGTTTTAAAACCCTAATGCTGACTGAAAGGAAAAATTCAGTTTAGGGTTTAAAACCCTAATGCTGACTAGAAGGAAAAGCTCAGTTTAGGGTTTAAAACTCTAATGCTGGCTGAATGGAAAAAGTTCAGTTTAGGGTTTAAAACCCTAAGGCTGGTTAAAGGAAAAACTTCAGTTCAGGGTTTAAAACACTAATGCTGATTGCATGGAAAAGCTCAGTTTAGGGTTTAAAACCCTAATGCTGGCTGAATGGAAAAAAGTTCAGTTTAGGGTTTAAAACCCTAATGCTAACTAAAGGGAAAATTCAGTTTAGGGTTTAAAACCCTAATGCGCATGGAAAAGCTCAGTTTAGGGTTTAAAACCCTAATGCTGGCTGAATGGGAAAAAGTTCAGTTTAGGGGTTTAAAACCCAAATGCTGACTAAAGGAAAAATTCAGTTTAGGGTTTAAAACCCTAATGCTGATTGCATGGAAAAGCTCAGTTTAGGGTTTAAAACCCTAATGCTGGCTGAATGGGAAAAAGTTCAGTTTAGGGTTTAAAACCCAAATGCTGACTAAAGGAAAAATTCAGTTTAGGGTTTAAAATCCTAATGCTGATTGCATGGAAAAGCTCAGTTTAGGGTTTAAAACCCTAATGCTGGCTAAAGGAAAAATTCAGTTTAGGATTTAAAACCCTAATGCTGATTGCATGGAAAAGCTCAGTTTAGGGTTTAAAACCCTAATGCTGGCTGAATGGGAAAAAGTTCAGTTTAGGGTTTAAAACCCAAATGCTGACTAAAGGAAAAATTCAGTTTAGGGTTTAAAACCCGAATGCTGATTGCATGGAAAAGCTCAGTTTAGGGTTTAAAACCCTAATGTTGGCTAAAGGAAAAATTCAGTTTAGGGTTTAAAACCCTAATGCTGATTGCATGGAAAAGCTCAGTTTAGGGTTTAAAACCCTAATGCTGGCTGAATGGGAAAGAGTTCAGTTTAGGGTTTAAAACCCTAATGCTGACTAAAGGAAAAATTCAGTTTAGGGTTTAAAACCCTAATGCTGACTGCATGGAAAAAGCTCAGTTTAGGGTTTAAAACCCTAATGCTGGCTGAATGGAAAAAAGTTCAGTTTAGGGTTTTAACCCTAATGCTGGCTAAAGGAAAAATTCAGTTTAGGGTTTAAAACCCTAATGCTGATTGCATGGAAGAGCTCAGTTTAGGGTTTAAAACCCTAATGCTGGCTGAAAGGAAAAAAGTTCAGTTTAGGTTTTTAAAACCCTAATGCTGACTAAAGGAAAAATTTAGTTTAGGGTTTAAAACCCTAATGCTGATTAAAGGAAAAACTCAGTTTAGGGTTTAAAACCCTAATGCTGGCTGAATGGAAAAAAGTTCAGTTTAGGGTTTTAAAACCCTAATGCTGACTAAAGGAAAAATTCAGTTTAGGGTTTAAAACCCTAATGCTGACTGCATGGAAAAGCTCAGTTTAGGGTTTAAAACCCTAATGCTGGCTGAATGGGAAAGAGTTCAGTTTAGGGTTTAAAACCCTAATGCTGACTAAAGGAAAAATTCAGTTTATGGTTTAAAACCCTAATGCTGACTGCATGAAAAAAGCTCAGTTTAGGGTTTAAAACCCTAATGCTGGCTGAATGGAAAAAAGTTCAGTTTAGGGTTTAAAACCCTAATGCTGACTAAAGGAAAAATTCAGTTTAGGGTTTAAAACCCTAATGCTGATTGCATGGAAGAGCTCAGTTTAGGGTTTAAAACCCTAATGCTGGCTGAAAGGAAAAAAGTTCAGTTTAGGGTTTTAAAACCCTAATGCTGACTAAAGGAAAAATTCAGTTTAGGGTTTAAAACCCTAATGCTGATTAAAGGAAAAACTCAGTTTAGGGTTTAAAACCCTAATGCTGGCTGAATGGAAAAAAGTTTAGTTTAGGGTTTTAAAACCCTAATGCTGACTAAAGGAAAAATTCAGTTTAGGGTTTAAAACCCTAATGCTGACTAGCTGGGGACAAATTCGAGAACAAACAACTGACCTCTTTTTTTTTGAATTTTCTTGTTTTAGTAAAAAAAAAAAAAGAGTTTCGCGGAAACTTACCTTTCGAGTGAGTTCCTTATTGCCAAGATATTTCTTGTACCCATGTACCTTCTCCTTTGGGCGACACCTGCTTCTTGCACGGTTGTCTTGGATTAAACCTGTTTCAACTTTTCAGACAAAGAACATTTGTTAGTTCGGAAATGACGGTCGGTTTGGTGACCTTGATCGTTCCCGGTTGCTTTGTTGCATCTTCATTTCTGTTGCGAAGTCTCACCATTGATTTGATCCATATGTCGAACCATTTTTTTTTATGTCCCATTTTTGCTTGGAGGTTCTCAACGGGGATTTTATTGGGGGTATTCTGTGGGGATTTGTACAAAAGGAAGTCCTATGGGGGAATATTTACAAAGTGTATTCTTTGTGTGGATCTTTGTACAATGGGGTATGCTGGGTAATTGTTTCGCAGTGGGCTTTCTAGGCTTGGTTGGGGTAAGATCTTCGGGGAATTTTACAAAGGGACTCACTGGGGATGTGCTGG
Source organism: Nicotiana tabacum (assembly GCF_000715075.1). Taxonomy (NCBI): domain Eukaryota; kingdom Viridiplantae; phylum Streptophyta; class Magnoliopsida; order Solanales; family Solanaceae; genus Nicotiana; species Nicotiana tabacum. The sequence goes on along the minus strand of NW_027438443.1, from coordinate 89,699 downwards.
GGAAATTCCAACGGGGATTTTCATATTGGGGGGACTCTGTGGGAGATTGTACAAAGAGAGACTCTGTGGGGATTTGTACAGAGGGAGACTCTGTGGGGATTCGTCCGAAGGCGGACTTGCTGGGGAAGATTTCTCTCTTTCCTCTTTACTTTAAACACCATCAAACATCATGATTCATCAGGCTTGGGCAATCGTACCAATGAAATGAGGCGTTTTCCTTCATGAAACGGGATTCCATGCAAACAAACCTGCCACCTGCCCTTTCCGGTGTATCCTGAACTTGGGGTTAAAACATAAAAGGGATTCGAAGAAAAACAAAGAAAGGAAAAAACAAATTTCAGGAAGGGAGTATCCCTTTTGGGACGAGAAAGACTTATCTGAGGAAGATAACGCTGGCTTTAAATGACATGACATGCGCTTTGGACTGGACGCCTGACCTTCCATGAACTTGCGTTTCCCTGAATCAGAACGGATCTGCGATTCCAAACCGGTGGAGCTTTGCCGAGACCTCCTTGGGGTGGAGTCATTCTTTTTCGGCCAACAGCGCCCTTTACGGGTTTTCGCCAGCTGACCTCTCTCATTTCTCTTCCTGTCATCGCTTGATAGCACTCTTTCGAGTTTTTACTAAACAAGCTCTCTCATTTTGGTTTCTCTACTCCCGTCGCCTCGTGGTGCCCGAAGGTTTTCACCGACGAGACTCTCTCATTTTTTCTTTCTCAATTCAGAGTGTGCCGGTCTCCATTTGTGACGCTTATTGGTTTCCCACTATCTTTGGTAATTGATCTGAAAGCTTGTGCTTGGTAAAGAGAGGCAGATGATACTAACTTCCAAACTGCTCGACGTGCCCCGGTTTCAATTTCAGGGTGAATGGGATTTTATTATTGGTGTGACTGAACCTCAGGGAGAGGCTGCCTACGTATCCTTTCGGAATCAAGTCAAACGTAGTTCAGGCCTCAATCAATGTTTTGTTTTTGTTGTTGTTGTTGTTTTTTTTTTTAAGCGGCCCAAAGGCTTGTAGAGAGAATTAGGTAGTGTTTGGGAGTAGTGGGGAATAAGACCTTCGTTATTTTCAAATGTGTCAGGACCACTAGAGTATAATTTAGACGTGGTATCTCTTGACTGCATCTGCATTTACTGCTGTTTCGGGGTCATTTCCTTCGATATCACCTAAATACAACGCTCCTCTTGGCAATATCTTCCTTATGATGTATGGGCCTTTCCAATTTGGAGCAAACTTACCTTTTGCTTCCTCATGATGCGGCAGAGTACGCCTCAGTACCAGCTGACCTACTTCGAAATTCTTGGGTCGGACTTTCTTGTTGTAAGCACGGGCCATCCTTCGTTGGTATAACTGTCCGTGACAAACTGCGGCCATTCGCTTTTCATCAATCAAAGTCAATTGCTCTAACCGAGTCTTGACCCACTCGCTGTCTTCGATTTCTGCTTCGACAATGATTCGAAGAGAAGGAATTTCTACCTCTGTCGGTATTACAGCCTCGGTCCCATAAACAAAAAGATAAGGAGTCGCTCCTACTGATGTGTGTACCGTAGTGCGATACCCCAACAATGCAAATGGTAACTGCTCATGCCACTGTCGGGAACTTTGGATCATTTTCCTCAAAATCTTCTTGATGTTTTTGTTCGCCGCTTCCACAGCGCCATTGGCTTTCGGCCGATAAGGAGTAGAATTCCTATGCGTTATCTTGAATTGCTCGCATACATCTCCCATCAAGTGACTGTTCAAGTTTGCTGCATTATCTATAATGATAGTCGTAGGAATACCGAAACGACAGATAAGATTTGAGTGTACAAAATCCACTATAGCTTTTTTAGTGACCGACTTGAGAGTGACAGCTTCTACCCATTTTGTGAAGTAATCGATGGCAACTAGTATAAACCTGTGTCCATTCGAAGCCTTCGGTTCGATTGGTCCAATGACGTCCATGCCCCAGGCGACAAATGGCCAAGGTGCAGACATGGGATGCAGCTCCGTGGGAGGTGCATGAATCAAATCACCGTGCACCTGACACTGATGATACTTCCGAACGAAGCTAAAGCAATCCTTTTCCATGGTCATCTAGTAATAACCTGCTCGAAGAATTTTCTTTGGTAAGACATAACCGTTCATGTGAGGTCCACACACACCTGCGTGTACTTCGTGCATGATCTTTCTTGCCTCCTCGATATCGACACATCTTAGAAGATTGAGGTCCGGGGTCCTCTTATACAACAAATCACCGCTTAGAAAGAAACCACTTGCATGTCGCCTAATGGTCCTCTTTTGATCTCCAGTAGCGTGCTCGGGGTATTCTTGTGTCTTTAGGAACCTCTTGATGTAATGGTACCACGGCTGCGTATTTGATCCTGCCTCGATTACATTGCACTAACCGTGTCTTTCCTTGATTTGGATTTCCAAAGGATCGACGTGGGCGTTGCCCGGGTAGGGTAGCATTGAAGCCAAAGTAGCAAGTGCATCTGGCAGTTCATTGTGACACCTCGGGATATACCTGAACTCTATTGATGTAAAGCGCTTGCTGAGGTCCTCTACATGCTGTCGGTAAGGGATAAGCTTGACATCCCGAGTTTCCCATTCGCCTTGAGCTTGCCGGATAACCAAGTTAGAATCTCCCATAATCAGTAAGTCTTCGACATCCTGATCGATTGCAATATGCATGCCCATGATGCAGGCTTCATACTCAGCTGTATTATTTGTGCAAAAGAAACGAAGTCTAGCTGTGGCGGGATAATGCTGACCAGAAGGCGAGATTAAAATTACTCCAATCCCTACACCCTTGGCGTTCACGGCTCCATCAAAGAACATCTTCCAAACATGAGCTTCCTCCGAGACCACCTCTACGGTGTTTACTTCTTCATCTGGAAAGTAGGTATCCAATGGCTGGTATCCCTCATCGACCGGATTTTCGGCCAAATGATCTGCTAACGCCTGGGCTTTCATTGTCGTGCGAGTGACATAGACTATGTCAAATTCCGTAAGCAAGATTTGCCATTTAGCCAGTCTCCTAGTAGGCATTGGTTTCTGAAATATATACTTCAAAGGATCCAATCTGCTTATGAGGAGCGTAGTGTGGGCTTGGAGATAATGTCTCAACTTTTGATCAACCCATGTGAGAGCGCAACATGTCCTTTCCAACAGTGTGTATTTGGCCTCGTAGCCGGTGAATTTCTTGCTCAAGTAGTAGATTGTTTGCTCCTTCTTTCCGGTTACGTCGTGTTGCCCGAGGACGCAGCCGAAAGAGTTCTCCAAGACTGTTAGATACAAGAAAAGTGGCCTTCCCGGTTATGGAGGGACCAAGACCGGGGGATTCGAAAGGTATTCTTTGACTTTATCAAAGGCTTCTTGACACTCAGTTGTCCATTTAATCGCCGCATCTTTCCTTAACAGCTTGAATATGGGCTCGCACGTGCTTGTCAGCTGGGCAATAAACCGACTGATGTAGTTCAACCTGGCCAAAAGACTCATAACGTCTTTCTTTGTTCTTGGGGGAGGCAAATCTCTGATGGATTTTATCTTAGTTGGATCTAGCTCGATACCTCTCATGCTTACGATGAAGCCCAAAAGTTTGCCCGACGGAACTCCGAAAGCACATTTGGCTGGGTTTAGCTTCAAGTCATACTTCCTCAGCCTCTCGAAGAATTTCCTCAAGTCTTGGATGTGATTATCCTGCGTCCTGGACTTGACTATCACGTCATCCACGTACACCTCTATTTCCTGATGTATCATGTCATAAAAAATGGCAGTCATGGCCTTCATGTAAGTAGCCCCCGCATTCTTCAAACCGAATGGCATAACCCGATAACAGTAGGTGCCCCAAGGCGTGGTGAAGGCAGTTTTCTCGGCATCCTCTTCATCCATCAGTACTTGATGATACCCAGCGTAACAATCTACGAAAGACTGTATCTCGTGTTTGGCGCAATTATCAACGAGGATATGGATATTAGGCAGCGGGAAATTATCTTTAGGACTTGCTCTGTTCAGATCTCGGTAATCTACACATACCCGAGTTTTCCCGTCCTTTTTCGGTACCGGAACCACATTTGCCAACCATGTTGTATATTGGACTACCCGAATCACTCCCGTTTTCAGTTGTTTGGTGATCTCTTCCTTGATCTTGTCACTGACCTCAGTTTTGAACTTTCGTTGCTTTTGTTGAACTGGAGGACAATCAGGATGAATCGGTAATTTATGAACTACTAGGTCAACACCTAGTCCCGGCATGTCATCATATGACCAAGCAAACACGTCTTTAAATTCAAAAAGAAGTTGAATTATCGCCTCTCGCGTTTTCTCGTCCGTGTGAATGCTTATTTTGGTCTCCCGGATTTCTTCAGGAGTTCCTAAATTAACCGGTTCAGTGTCATTCAGATTTGGCTTAGGTTTATTCTCGAAATATTCCAACTCTCGGTTTATCTCCCTAAAAGCCTCTTCCGCATCATATTCTGGTTCTGGGTTCATTAATTCGCAGTTAAATAGCTCATTGTGATCTGGGCGTGAAGTCCGCAAGCATGTCATATTTAAAGCCGCATTATTATGACTGAAAAGAAAGATAAAAGGAAAAATAATAAAAATCAGAACAAAAGAAAGAATGGGAAAGCAATGATGATTTTTTTTTCTTTGGAAGGTTGGAAGACAACAATGTTTACAACTTGGGAATTCAAAACAACAATTGAAAAGAAGAAAACGTTCAAGTTATGTCCTCGAGATAACTTGTGACACAGGAAAGGTGGCAGGGCAGGTCTACCCGGACTTCCTTCTAGTCAGGAATGGCGTAGCTTTCCAGTTTTGAAGTTTGGCGTTCGGCCCCATGTACATCATCTCAGCAATGCTCGTGCCTTCACCTGGTTGAACCATGTGGACCTCGTAGAGCATATTTCTCATCGCCCCACATATCTCCTCGATTTCCTCAGCTGTGAAGACCTCGTCGTCTTCTTCTTCAGCGTACCTTGGCCTGATGAAAGTTGCATATAAATCTGGCAGTGGTCGAGGTAACTTCCAACCCTCATTTTTCCTTTTCTTTGCCCATTCTTCGTCTGCTGGAGTAGGTTTGAAACCCAGTCCAAAAGGTTTCTTGGTGACTAGCAAAGTAATGGGTTCTGTTATTCCCTGAAGGGTTCGTCCAAGCCCCTTCCCTGGCCTAAATCCATGCCAGATCATCTCTTTGGCCACCATAACCGAGGCGTTAGACAGGAAAGACTGGGGGCAGGGTATTCCCTCTTCGTGCTGCTCTGCTAGTACAATCTCAAAATCTTGATAGACCATATGTTCGCTCCCTTCTCTCGGTTCCAGATATGGGATGGATGGGTCCCGATAAATGGCATGCTCATCTTCTCCATGGACCACGATCTCTCGGTCTTCGTACTCGAACTTCACCATCTGGTGAAGAGTGGAAGGCACGGCTCCTGCCGCATGGATCCAAGGTCTGCCAAGGAGAAAATTGTAGGATGTATCCATGTCGAGCACTTGGAAGGTTACTTGAAATTCGACTGGTCCTATGACCAACAACAGGTCTATTTCTCCCATGGTATCCCTCTTGATGCCGTCGAAAGCCCTTACGCAGACATTGTTGGGTCGGATTCTTCCGGTCCCAATTTCCATTCTTTGTAGCGTGGAGAGCGGGCAAATGTCAACGCCTGAGCCCCCATCCAACATTACCCGCTTGACATAATAGTCTTCGCATTTAACTGTTAGTTGCAAAGCCTTGTTGTGTGCCTCTCCTTCCGGGGGTAGATCGTTCTTGCTGAAAGAGATTTGGTTGACGGCGAAGAATCTTTCTGTCATCCGCTCTAATTGCTCAACCGAGGTTTCAACTGGCACATATGCTTCATTCAGGGTCTTCAGTAAGATCTTTTGATGCTCGGCCGACCTCATCAATAATGATAGCATGGACACTTGCTCGGGGTACTTGCGCAGTTGATCTATTACTTCGTAATCCGGCATTTTCATTTATCGGAAGAACACTTCCGCTTCTTCAACACTTACGGGCTTCTTTGGCGGGAAACGCCTTTGTGTGGCGTTGTTCAGTTCTTGGGTGTTTGAATACCTTCCAATGAAAGTATTTTCTGGAAGTTCTCCCATGACCTCTTTACCTTTGTACATTACCAAAGTCTTTTGATAATTCCACGGCACTGTGGACGGGTTGGTCATTGGCTTTTGTGGCACACGTCCGATAACCACTGGCTCATTCGGCCGAGGTGGTTGAATCGTCCCCCGGACCACATAGGCCCCTTTTGGCACGTACATAGGTTTTGTCTTTCTGATTCCGAAGTTCTGCGTCTTCTCAGCTTGACCCCGTGGTATGTAAAGAACTCCATCCTTTACCGGTACCACTTTCTTCTCCACCTTCTTTTCAGGCACTTTCTTTATAGCTTTGGCCTCTTCCCCCTTTTCTGGTTTTTGGTTCGTTTCGGGCCTTTTTCCCGTGTCGACAATGGCAATTATGGCTTTCAGAGCAGGGTCGAACTCTTTGTCTTCACAAATCATCCCGATCAGCGGCCCATTATTGTGAGCAGGTAATGGATTGTTAGTTACATTCGGGATCTCCTCGTCCCTTAGCACTATTTTCCCTTGCTCTATCAAGTTTTCGACCACTCTTTTCAACGACCAGCAGTCATTTGTGTCATGTCCCTCGGCTCCTGAATGATAGGCGCATCTGACTCCAGCTTTATAAGAAGGTGACGTTGGGTTTTGCCTTGTTTGAGGGATTGGTTGCAAGAAACCCAACTGGACCAGCTTTGGGAACAAAGTTGAGTATGGCTCACCGATGGGCGTGAAAGTCCGCCTTCTGGGTGGCTCCTGAGGGCGGAAGTTATTCTGCGGGGGTTGTGGGTTATAGTGGTTGCGGTAAGGAGGCTGATTTCTGGGAGGTGGAGCTGGGCCTCGGTTGGCTTGTTGTGGCGGATGGGTATAAGGTTGGACATTCATGACCATATAAGGTTGATAAGCATATGCCAAATTTGAGTGGGGGTAGTAGTGTTGTGGGGCTCTTTCCGGAAAATGGGGCCTGGGATGACGATACTCCCTTGCTTCCGAGGCTGCCATAGTCGTTTCTTCCTTCTTCTTCCCCCTTGTCGTTCCTCCGGACCCGCTTTGGACGGCCTGGGAGGTCGCCCTTATGGCTGCTTGACTCAGAATCCTACCTGTTTCCAGGCCATTTTCCACCATCTCTCCAATCTTGATCGCTTCCGCGAATGGCTTACCCATGGCTGACATCATGTTTTGGAAATAGTCAGACTCTTGAGCCTGGAGAAAGGTAGTGACCATTTCCACTTCATCCATGGGAGGCTTCACTCTCGACGCATGTTCACGCCACTTAATAGCATATTCTCTGAAGCTTTCCGAAGGTTTCTTCTTCAAATTCGACAGAGAGTTTCGGTCTGGCGCAATGTCGATGTTATACTGGAATTGTTTTACAAACTCTCTGGCGAGATCATCCCATATATGCCATCGGGACATTTCCTGATCCATATACCATTCCGAAGCTATCCCTACTAGACTTTCCCCAAAATACGCCATCAGCAGTTCTACTTTTCCGCCGGCTCCCCGTAATTGGTTGCAGTATTTCTTAAGATGTGCAATGGGGTCACCGTGCCCATCGTATTTCTCGAACTTTGGGGTCTTGAAACCCGTTGGCAGGTGCATGTGAGGGAACATGCACAGGTCGGCGTAAGAGACGCTCTTTTGTCCACTCAATCCTTGCATATTCTTCAAACTTTGTTCAAGGCTTCTCATTCTCTTAGCAATCTCATTTTGTTCTGCAACTCTGGGGTTCTGATCCTGCCCAGGTGCAAGCTCGCACTGAGGCGGTAGAGGATTAGTACTGGTAGCGAACCTAGTTGGTTCCATTTAGAACGATGGTGCTTGGAATGTAAAGGAGGATGAGTCAAAGCTTGGCTTGTACGTGGCTGGCTGTGCCGTGATCGGGCAAGGCGATGCAGTAAAGATGTTCATGCTTGCATCAGTGGCCGACATTCGGGGATGAGGCTCAGAAGGCGATCCAGCAGAGAAGGCTGAGGTGGCTGGGTACCCGAATGGGGTAGCAGGATAATTTATGGGAACATTAGAAGTCCCACTTGACCTGGAGAATAATTCAGGGAATCCGGGGACGACACCTGGCGGCTCTTTCCCATTATTCCAGTCGTCCAGCATTTCCAGCATGCGGAGCCGTAGGATTCTATTTTCCTCCGCAGTTGCGGATTCAGGTGTGAGGACGGCTGAGATCGAGCTTTCTTCGGAAACAGGGATTGTTTGCGATGGAATTTCTGAAGACATTTCCATACTTCCTTTTGACATGGTGAAGTAAGTGTGAGTACTGCTTCTGGTCCTAACAACAGGTAGTTGAACACTTCTCCTTGACCTCGTGAAGTATGAGTGCGAGGCCAGACTTTCACCAAACCAACCGTCTTTCCAAAAACCCTGGATGTACTCATCGACAAGCGCACGGTTAATTTGCAGCAAATAACAGATAGTTAATCTCACGTTGGGCATGATGCACCTATACAGTTAAGTGGATTACTATATGTTTGCTACGAGAGCATGCGTCATTCCGGTATTTTTCCTCTTATTAGTTTTTCCCCCTTTTTTTCTTTTTTTTTTGTTTTTCTTTTATTATTTTTTTTATTTTGCAGTAAAAGAAATGCGACCGGATCCGATGAGGATTGCCTACGTATCACAATGCCTACGTGAATCAGATCATTACGTAGTTCGAAAAACACAAATGAGCGTAAAAGAAACAACCTCTTTATTGTTGAAATGGTCTATTACAAACTACATTTTGCAAAAGAAAGAGCAAACTTTGAAAATAAACCTAGACTCAAAATAGACTAAAAATCACCCTGATGGAAAAAAACAGGCAGAAGATGCTAAGATACAGGCTTGACTTATGAGTGCATTATGGTTTTGAAAATTGGTGTCCGCGGGGCGTCGTTCGGCCTCGCCGCGGTCTTAGGCGCGAGATCCCTCTCAAGTTGCTCCAACTCATGCATAGTCTGCTTGACATAACCCATCACTGCCGAGAGGACGGTAACGCTGGACATGTTCTCACATCGTAGACATCGTCTGGTGATGGCATGGGCAATGGCCTTGATCCTATCTCTGGTTTGCTTCTTCTCTATGAGTAGGCGTTTTATCTGATCGCTACATATCTTGAATACTTGAGCATCCTGTATATGCTGGTGCTTCAGTCGTCGTACTTCCAACTTCATCTGGGCTATTGAGTTGTACCAGTATCTGCTCTCAATTTGGAAACCCTTGGCCTGATTAGCTGCTTTGATCTCAAGTGTAGCCATCTCTCTCTTTATTTTAGCAACAGTTTTCTCGTGGTCGCCTTCCAATTGATTCAGGTATCGGCGATGCTTATCTGCTCTTGTATCCCACTGTGCCCTGAGCTCTACTATGACGTTTTCAGATTTCTCCAAACTATCTTGACATTCCCTGATTTCACCTTTTAGCCTTTTTATCAGCTGCTCGTCTAATCGATGCCTTGGCTGTTTATCCGCATCCACCCTTATCTGTTTGATCTGGGCTCTGAGCCTTTCGTTGTCCTGAATTAACCTGTTCCGCTCTCCCAGATTGGTAGCATCTTGCACATTGTGCTCATATTTCAAACTTTCCACTTGTTGCTTTAACCTGCTGATTTCGGCGCAATAGCCTCTTTCCTTTGCTAACCAATCCCACTGCCTTTGCGATGATTCGGTGAAATTCCGGATATGGGGTCTCTTAGCTGGCCTTTCATGCTCAAGTTCCCTTCTATACCATGCAAGGTAACCTGGCGCCGTCTCTCCTTTGGCTCGATCCCGCACGCAAGTATCTGATTTCAAATATTGGCACTCACTCCAGATTTGGCGAATCTTTGCTTCTGGGAATTGTCCGTTAGGACTTATCTCAACTGCTTGAGTGCTAAGATATTCCTCATGAGGTACTGTCTGGCATCTTCCGAACTGTCTCAAAACTCGGCAGGGTGCGTAAGGTTGAATGCTCTTAAGCCCCATCAGCAAGAAATGAGTTTTAGCTGTCGACGTATATAGGATCTCATCAACAGGCAACCATCCCAACGTCCATTGTATTTGGCTGGCTGTAAGAGCTTGAAAGAACGAGGTCCATGCCAGGACTCCTTTGGGCAAACTGATCTCTTTGGTTCTCGTGTAAGATTCTTCTATGCAGGTCTTTTCCGGGGAACCATGGCTCAAAATCTCGGAATGATGGCAGAGGTGCTCGGTCATCCATATCTGTAGGAGCAAGTTACAACCTTCGAAGAAACTTCCCCCAGCTTTACAAGCTGTAAGAGCTCGAAAGATGTCAGACACCACCATAGGCGCGAGAGTACTGTCACTTTGCGTGAGCAAAGTGCTGACGACCCCGGATACCATCAAATCAATGTTCCCGTCTTTCCTTGGAAATACTAGAAGGCCCAGGAACGTCATCATGAACGCTACCCGTCTGTGTTTGTCCCACTTCTGACGAACTCCTTTGCTGCACAGTTTGTTGATTGGATTATTGAATCCCCCTCATGACCGTACCTATCATATATGAAGCATGGAGTACAAAATCCGGCTGCCAGATCCGGGTTGTGGACTGTTCTAGGTATCTTCAATGAATCTAGGAACCGATGTACCGTGACGACTCTTGGGGCGACCAAGTATTTTTCCTTCAAGGGAAGTTCAGTATTCCCGATGTATCCGGCCATTTCTTCCAAAGTCGGGGTGAGTTCAAAATCAGAGAAATGGAAAACATTGTGCGTCGGGTCCCAATAGGTAACCAAAGCTCTTATGATATCTCCCCGAGGCTGGATTTCCAACAAACCCACAAGACCTTTCAGATATTTCTTAACCTCGTTTTGTCCTTCAACACCTAGATCATTCCACCATAGCCGTAACTTGACAGGGATTTTGGTCATTATTGAAAAATGTTCATTTTGCATCGTGCTCATCCTGCACATTTATTAAGGTGATTTTAACAAAAAATGACTTGACTCAAAATATTTTACAGAGGGGATCAAGTTTTGAACACGGCCTTTAAACACTTCGGGGACGAAGCTATGTGGGTCAACTGGACAAAAATGCTAAACAAGACCCAAAGGTGGCTGTTTATGCAAAGTCAGCCTTCCGGCGTCCCTTTTCGGAATCATTCGGCTATTTATGACAAAACAGCGTCACCTGACTTATTTATGACTTTTTTTTAAAGTTTGAAACGCATTTTTTTTTATTCATTGATTTTGGCTATTTTAGCAAAATGGGGTTGAACCCGACGAGGGTTGCCTACATATCTCACATCCGGTGAGAATCAAACAGGCGTAGTTCGGGCTATCGTGAATAGAGAAAATCAAATAAACCTAAAAATCAAGAATACGTATTTTTATTATTTTTTGAAAAGAGATAAAGATTAAAGAAAATATTTATTACTATTTATTTTTTAGGAAATATTTGGACTATTAGTCTGAATTTATAAAAGGGGTACTACAAAAGAAACAACATTTTTTTGAATTATGAATTTTTTCGTTTTTTTTTTTACTTTTAAAAATAAATACCTTCTTTTTTTTTGATTTTGAAAAATGATAAAAAGAAAATTTTTATATATATTTTTTTTTAAAATCGAACTAAAGGACAATCTCTCTTTTTTTATATACACATTTTAGAAGAAATTCCGGCGAGGTTTCGACACTACTCGGACATTGGTTCTATTTTCCAAAATAAGTAATTATCTCCCTATACCGCTATTTTTCTTTTTTTTTTCAAAACCGGTCAGCATGCGGAACCGAGGCAAATAAATGCGCAAAACAAATAAGATGCAGCAGGGTGGTCTTTTCATTTCAGGTTGTCTGTCCTAGACGGACCCAACCCCTGTGTTGAGCCCCCTAAGTCAAATGCCACATGATGAAAATAAGCGTTCCTACTAGGGATCCGGCATTGAAGTCAAGTTATTCTAGGTTCGTAACCTGGGTATTTGTTCTAGACTGTGTACCCGAGCGGACAACTCGAGTCGAGGAGGGGGCTACGTACCGGGGACCCGCGAGATCGTCCGGCTTTGTAACTTGTCCGACCTCTTTCTTATTTCAGGTATTGACACTAACAGAATAGGGAGTCTCGACCAGCGAGCTTCTCCCCGGAGGTAAGAAGAGAAGGGTTTCGTCACAGTTTATATACAGTTCAGATAATATCAAAGTGGTAAAAGACAACATTTAGCACGTTATGCAAAAACATGTAATAAAGATCAGATAATAAAGCCAAATATAACAATTATTCTAAGCTCGAATTCTTGAACCCTGAACCAGAGATTCTGGGTTCGTCTTCCCCAACAGAGTCGCCAGAGCTGTCACACCTCCTTTTTGCACGCCCGCCCCGAAGGGTTAGAAATGCGCGAGGGGAGTTTTTCCAATTTAAGTGACAATATTCGAAATGAGATTATTTATTTAATTCAGAGTCGCCACTTGGGAATGGTTTGGCTTTTGGTGTCCCAAGTCACCGGTTTATCTTGAATCCCAAATCGAGGAAATTTTCGACTTTTCCAAATGAAGTCTGCGAACCAGAAATTCTAAGTAAGGAATTCTGTTGACCCGAGGGAAGGTGTTAGGCACCCTCGAATCCCGTGGTTCCAGCACGGTCGCTTAAATTGTTATAGTGGCTAAATATTTGATTTAAATACAATGTTATGACTTACATGCTTTTATTAAGTTTAAACCGCTTTTATCATTATCACTTATTTTTTATAGAATTGCAACGTCGTGACATCTCGAACCACGTCACAATCAATGCGCCCGTGATCGTCAACACATTTTGACTTCGTTGAGATTTGGATTTGGGTCACATCAATGTGCACCCGAATTTAAGAATATGATTTAATTAAACCGCGCCTAAAGAGCCTAACGCGTTATTATTTTTTGAGAAGGCCATGAGATTCACTAAACGGCCTAGCCTGAATTCTAAATATTTATTATGATTATTTATCGAGGGCCCCGCAATTTTGCATTTTTATTTGGCGAGGCTCGTCTCTATTTTAGAAAGGATATCCTAATGTGGCTACATTTCTAATACATTTGTCCCTAAAACTAGAAGAAGAGGTACATGCTAATTTAATTATATGCTTTGGCCTGATCCGGATCCTTACTTGGTTATCTGATTTTATGAGGCGTGAGTTATTTTATGCCTTATTTCATGGATGAGCATGTTATTAAATTGTCAGGGGAAATTAATATACAAGATTAATAGAAGTGTTAAAAAGCTTATAATAAATGTTCTTCAGATCCGAGTTTGAAACTCGCTTATTTGAACCAAATCAGTGGAATTACTTATCGGAAACTATTACTAATAGAGTTTGAACAGGATCCTGTGAACTATCTACAAAGATTCAGTAAAAAACTAAATATCATATCTAGCAAACCTAAGGCATTCTTTTTTGTACATGCAGAATATTAGTTGAAAAGTTATCTAATTACCTGTGTGTTAAAACACTCATACATTCCTCATTAGACAACCCATTAAGCAAACGAAATCACAATTTAGGATGGACTAAGCTGCAAATAAATACAAGACTACCTGACGTGTTCTTTTTATTGAATTACAAACTAAAAAAATTACACAGATCTTAATAACATTCGTAAAAACTGTAACTACAGCAAACGAATGATTAAACTCCTACATATCTTTGATTTCATGCTTTCATCGTTACATCAAATGCAAAGTCTTAGTATGTACCTGGATGTTGGATACAACAGAAGAAGCAAGGGGTCAGTAGGGTAATAGAAGTAACACCAAACAGCAGCAGTAACAGCAGGTGCAAATAGGACAGCTCCCAGTGCAAGATACAGTTAGAACCGATAAAAATGGCAGAAAGGCAGCAGCAGACAATGCAGTAGGAAATAGAAATCCAGACCATCCAATTCCAAGGGAATCAACCAAGGCAAACCAAACTAAATACACTCTAACTGATACTTGAAAGAAAAGAAAACTGGCTAAATAGGTTGAGCAGGCTAAAAGTTGAACAAAAGCAGGCAGAAACCAGTTTCTGATTTCTGTATCTTTATCCCTCTTACTATCTTTTTCTTTTCAAAATCCAATGTCCAATTTCAGCCTTGAAAATTATTTTTGGCTATCCAAAAGAATTCTTTTCCAGTTTTTCTGTTTTTCAGAACTCAACTCTCCTCAAAATGTTCCCTCTCAATTCACTATGTTCTTATCAATGTATGTCTGTGTGTGTGTGTGTGTGTGTATATCTCTCAATGTGTATCACCCTCCCTTTTCAAGAAAATTCCCTCTATCTTTTCCTTAACACTCTCCTCCCCTCTCCTTTGTGTTAACAATTTCCCTGTGTGTCTGTATCTCTATCTCCTCCCCCTCCTGTTTTTCTCTATCTTTTCTCTCTTTTCTCTATGTATGCTCTCTATCCCCCCCTTCTGTATTTCAGCTCCCTTCTTTTATAAGCCTAAACCTTAGCCCTTTAACAGCCTGTTAGACCAAAAGAATCCCCTCCCATGTGCTCTGTTCTCTTTTTCAACTTAATTATTTAGAAATAAAATCCTCCCATGACATTCCCTGACAGTCCTCTTTCCCATTTTATTTACTAAAAGCAAACATGGGCAGCAGGAATATAATCTGACAAGCATGCTGTCAAACTATTTTAATTTGAAAAGGGCCTTTATGCACATGTTGTGCACAAGTGCACATGCCATCAATTTAGATTGCAATTACAGACCAAACCTTAGGTTTCTGAAGTCACATTAACAACTATAAGTAACTGAACTTAGTTCTTAATTGATTTAGGCAATGTTTAAAAGAAGCAAATCGATTTATTTTTGTTCAGACAGTTGAAACTAATTGACGATACATGTCGACTCGACTATACTAGTTATAACACATACAATCGTAACCAAAAATCAGACATTTAACTGTATCGACACACGATTTGAATTATACTGACTAAGCAAAGTGGTACTCGAGGAGCCAATTGATCAGTCAACATTTGAAGCTCAATTATTCGCACAGCACATACATACGCATTATCAGAATAGGAGAGGGATTCAGACAAACACAGAGGTTCAGGTAAAGTGGACAAACAAAAGTTGATAAAATTCAAATACACAAATTAAAACAAACATGAACAGACTTTTAGTCAATCACATGGACTAAACAGAAATAAGAAAAGAAAAAGCAAGACTCACCTCAAATCTCGAAAAATCAAAACCTTAACTCGGACTCAGACAGACCTTTCTTAAGGCTGAACGGACTTTAATCGAAGTGTTTCTCAGATGAGAAACACTTCGATTAAGGTCCATTAGACCTTAATTTCTTTGGCTCGAACGGACATGGACCAGTGATGAAGAACCCTAAGGTTCCAAAAATCAGATCTGGGATTCATGCTTCCCTGATCAGATTCGGACCAAACCAAGGATGGTTTGGTCTCGAGGGGGGTCTGGGGAGTGTCTGGTGTGAAGCTGGGGTTAAACGGTGTAGATCGAGTTTTGACTCGAATCTTCAAATGAAGATTCGAGAAGGTGGGATGGTATTCGAGTTAAGTAGTTAACAGATCCATGTTTAGGATGGCAAGGGGATTCTAGGGTGTTAAGGTGAAGGTCACCGGCGTTCATGCCGCCGGGTTTCTGGTGAAGGGAGATGGGGGCGGCTAGGGTTTGAGGGGAAGGGTCTGTGGAGACGAAGGCTGGGGTATTGGATAGGGGGGCAGGGTATGTTAAGGGGCTTATATATGGAATGGGTGGGTCGATCTCAACCGTCGGATGAGGCACGATGAAGGGCCAGGATCCTTCAGCTTGAAGGAAACGGTATCGTTTCATCTTTTAGAGGGTTTGGGTCGGTCCGGGTGGAAACGGGTCGGGGTCATTAGTGAGTTATGGGGAGGTGATCTTGGCCGTTGATCATTCGGAGATCAACGGCCCAGATCATACTCAACCATTACGACGTCGTTTGGACGTCCTTGGTGTCAGCTTGGACTGGACTGGGCAGGCCTGGTTTTGGGCTGAGTTTGTTTGGGCCAATTTATTTAAAATTGGCCCAAGTCCGGAAGAAGAAGAGATTGTTTTTTTATTATTTCCTTTTCTTCTTTATTTTAAAAAACAAAACTAAGTAAAATCAAATTAAAATTAAATAAACACTTAATACAATTATTTGCACACACATTAAAATAATTCAAAACAGGTAAAATCAAACAAAACAAAATTACGGACAAAGATGCCTATTTATGATTTTCCATTTAACAACCGGATTACGGTTCGAATTATGCATGACACACACATTTGTTTTGTATTTTGCTTTAAATAAAAAAAGAAAAAAAATAAAAATGGGCAAAAGTCATAAATAAATAACAAAGTGTCATATAGAAATCAAAAAATTGTACAGCAGGACCAAATGTTATTATTTTTTTATTTCTTTTGGAGCGATTGTCGCGCGAAACAAAAATCACGTGCTCACAATGCTGATGAGGATTCATGGTTCGAGGAGGATGAGGGTCCTCAGGAGAAGGGTAAGCAGATTGTTGCCCCTATAGTTGCAGAGGAGGAATAAGCAGTTGTTCAGAAGGCGATAGAACATTCACTAGCAGACATGGTCACCCAAGCCAATCCATCGACCAATCCTCAAAAGGACAAGAAAATGGCAGAATGCGATCGCAGATGCAACAATGCGGGCTGTATATTTCCCAAAGGAATGGCATAGCCCAACAGTCTGTTGGCCAAATTCAGGTGCAAGAAATGCAGTCCATTATGCGACTGCATAACAGGTTTGCAGGTCGCATAATGGATCGCAAACCCATTGTGGACGTTGCTAAAGCTGGAAATGCGGTGACACAATGCGGTTGAAAATCAATAATGCGGACCGCATAACAAAGATGCAATGACTACCTGAAAACTAGGATTCGAGGATGTGATGTCTTTGACAAGAATGCAGACTGCATGTCTGTTATCCGATAGATATGCGGTCACATAAATGACCTGGAAGGGTATTTTTGTCCGAAATTGGTTCCGAGTTTTAGGCCACTATAAATAGATTTATTGGGGTTTTGTGGGGACATCTTGTCTTGTTTTTGAGCTACATTCCAACCTTTGAATATTCTTCTCTTTTGGAAGCTTTAGAGTGAAGAATCTTACACTTTGTAAGCTTTATGGCATTTAATATTCTCATTTTTTTGTATTTTTGCATGTGTAGCTAACTTTAAATACTAAGGTTGTGGACCCTAAATAGGTGTTATGTTAATGGGTGTTTAACATTGAATATATGTATAATGGTTGGTTGATATATACTTATTTCTCATTCTTCATTTATTGTTGGTGGTTGCAAACATTAACATGTGTCATTAAATTCTTTCTTTACTTGGAAAAGTGAGTGAGAGTTTAATAGAAGTAAATATCAAAGACTCAAGACTTTAAACCTTGTTTAATAGAATCGCTTAGGAATAAGTGGGTTTTATTTGGCATATATTGATTATTCTTAATTGCAACTCTTTTATATTTGGAAAAATCATAAAGAGGAAACACTACCCAACTATTGGAAAATATTGGGTAGTCATTTAGAAATCATTTGCATATCTAAAGAACCTTCCATTAGAAATATATCATATTAACACCGATAACATTACATTTCATTGAAGGGGGACACAACCTTGGTTTTCTTAATCAAATTATTTACATTTTCAATGTCAAAATTAGTTATTTCTTCAAATAACAATCATATCATTCTCTTGTTCCAATTAACGGAATAGAATTACGACCCAAGTCAAGTAGCACACTACTCGGGTAACTTTTTCATGCCTATTCCCTGTGGGATTCGACCCCAACCTTGTTGGGTTATTATATTTGACATCGACTGCCTTACACTATTTAATGAAAGTGTAATTTGAGCGTATCAATGCCCAGAGGGGCACCTTTCAAGATCTGTATATGTTTACAAAGCAAGGCCTAGAGATTGGTTAAAAACTAGAGAAAAAAAGGAGAGAAGAGTCGCATAAGCGCATTTACAAGGTCAAAGTCGTAGAGGCTGCATGATGAAGGTAGCAACAGTTACGAGATTAGAAGGATTCCAACCATAAGTAATGGTGTAAGAAAGAGGCCTAAAGGGGGGAATGCCCTGACCTTTGGAATTATTCCTAGAACAATTGCCTAGATGGAAAGGAAAGTACTAAATTATTCAGAAGACATAAGTTATGAAAACAATAAGTGCATCAATCAACATTCGAGGACGAATGTTCCTAAGAGGGGAATGATGTTACACCCCATGTCTTCGTACGTGAAGGTACACCTTAAGTTAATTGATGAAAGCTTGGAAATGAGATATTACATTCTGCATTTTTCGTACGTTAAAATTTTCGTCGTAACTTAATCGACGCAAGTTCGGGAATGAGATTATTTTAAGATTATAAGTATTTTATGCTATTTCAAACAAGTAATAAGTAAATTCGTGAAGGTGAGAGGGTAAGGGAATCGACAAAAATGAAATTCGTCAAAATTTGATATTTTGGGATAAAATACGGCCCGAGCTAAAATACCCGGTATTTATGGACTAGTACCATACACGGTACCACATGGCCATGATAGTAAGGTATATAAGGTGTGTTAAAAATAAGTACTAATTAAGTAAGCTGAGATAATTCTTAATTATGTGGATAATTGGATAATTAATAATTTTTGATGGGAGATTAGCTAATTAATTACAACATTTGGAAAAATCTAACCCCCTCCCCCCAACGTTGCTGCCCAAAGGGGCCTTGATGATGAGTATTAACTCACACAAAAAGGTGGCAAATTTTGGAGGGGATCTTGATAAGTCATCACCTAGTGGGGCCCACACCCACTAATGTAAGACTTCCTAAATTTAACTAATTTCACTCAAATGGGATTATTTTTTTCACGAAGAAAGTACGCTGCCATTTCAAACAAGAATGGGATCAATTCATAAAGAAAGTGTACGCTACCATTTCATACAAATGGGATCAATTCACAAATCTTCAAGTCTAATTCACAAGAAACGTGAATTAAAGCTAAGGAAAGCGACGGATTTTGGCAAAATTTTCATACAAAGTTGCACTGCGTAATAGCAACGGGATTTGCAATTCTAAGAGAGCGCGGTACAATCCTTCTCAAGAACAACATATGGATTTTCTCCTACTTCGATCCGCCATTTTGTGTTGTCGCAATCAATGGGTGTTAGGGGGATTGTCAAGAGAATCGGCTCAGGTATGCTAAAGTTATCCCTTCTTTCTTTTTGGCATGATCCGTACGATACAAACGAAATGAGAAAATGCACAACTTCCATAAATGACTCTATTTATAAGAAGTATTAGAGGTGCCTATATTCTTAAATTTCCATGTGTCCTATTATTTTATCATTTATTCATGGGTCTCAGAAAATACGTAAGTTGATAAAGTTTGTTTCATGATATTAATCAGAGGCATGATGGTATTATGATGTACCAAGAGATTTTATTGACATATTTTATATGCATTTCATGCATTTATACATGCACATTGACCCACGACCAGATGGCAGTTTGTAAGTGTATATATATATATATATATATATATATATATATATATATATATATATATATATGGGATATGGGAAAGGTTCTGGTGTTATATATGCACCACCACCTAATCAGCTGGTATACGTTGATGATCTTGCCCACAGTGGCCCAAATAATATGATGGGATGCCCTCAAAGGCTTATGATGTTATGAAACATGTACCTATGCATGACATGACATTCATACGCATATGCATGACACTATAAGTATTTCATGATTTACAGAGTTATTCAGACTTACAGGTGGAGTCATTTACTATATATTTCCTCCATGTCTGCTATGTAATTATTTATGTGTCGTACATACTCGGTATATTATTCATACTAACGTCCCTTTTTCCTGGGGTCGCTGTGTTTCATGCCCGCAGGTCCCGATAGACAGGTAGAGAGCCCTCCAAGTAGGCTATCAGCTCAACAAAAGATGTTGGTGCGCTCCATTTGCTTCGGAGTTGCTTGTTTGGTTAGTATGATTTAGATGTGTATTGTTTGGTATGGCGGGACTCTGTCCCGACATTTATGAAAATTATGTATTCTTAGAGACTTGTAGACAGATGTCATGTATATAAACGATTATATGGACTTGTCGGTCTATGTTCAATGTACGAGTGGTTATTTTGGCCTAATAGGCCCGTATGTCTTATGTATAAGTTGGTATCATATGTTGTATTCTACTTATCTCACGACAGCCTTCTAGCTCAGTTATCTATGATAGTATGATATGAAAGGATACGTTATGTTGGTACTCGATTGAGTAAGGTACCGGATGCCCGTCACGGCCCATCGTTTTGGGTCATGACATAAATCCTTAATTTCCCAAATCCCTAGTTTCTACCCAAAAACCCCCCAGTTTTACCATGAACAATCTAGATTTTAGGTTGAAAATTCATGAAATGCAATAGGAAATTGAAGAAAGTGGTTTAGAATCACTTTCCAATACTTTGGGGAATAAGTTATCTTTTGAAGGTCGCCTCTAGTCCATCTAGCTTTTGAAAATTTTAATGAATGACTTAAGTCTCGTTTAGGGACTATTTTAAGAATTAGGCGACAGTGTTCATCAGGTTCGCGAGGACACTGCCGCGTTCACGAAGAGCTGCCTCGCTAGGCTTATGTGATCGTGAAATCTTCATCGCATTCGCGAAGGCTATGCCCCCTGTCCTTCGCATTCACGAGCCCGTGCTCGCATTAGAGTAGAAGGAAAGTCTGACCCCTCCCCCAGGTCCCAAATGCTTCACATATGCGATGGGCCGGTCGTGTTCGCGAAGGGTAAAACCACCATCACTCCGCGTTCATGACCAAGCCTTCGCGTTCGCGAAGAGGAAAAACTCACCCTAACTAGCCTACCTATCACGACCCTAAACCCAGTCCCGGTCGTGATGGCGCCTCTCGTAAAGACAAGGCCATCCGACATACTTCCAATTCATTTTAAGCAACTAAAATAATACAAATTAAGTCTTTAACATAATAATAATCCCAAAATAAGGTAAAACAGTAAAATTGCGAAATAGATATAGCCCAACATCGGGGTATCACCAGTCATGAGCATCTACTAACCGATTAAAAACAGGAAAGGTCTACATAGTCTATTGCAGTACTAAAACAAGAGAAAATAAGATAGAGAGAGAAGCACTGGGCTGCAAACTCCGAGCAGCTACCTAGTGAATCTCTGAATTCTTCTGGAAGCTCTCAACCCTCGCAAGCAGGACCTGAAGAGCCTGAATCTACACACAGGGTGTAGGGAGTAAAGTGAGTACTCCAACTCAGTGAGTAATAATTTTAAATGAAGGCTGAGCGACAAGAAATCATGTAAAAGCACATCAACATGTTATAAAGAAGCAGTATAAAACCAGTAAAAGCAATGAAACGGTGAAAACATATAAAGACACCTTAGTTCAGAATAAGCTTCTTTAAAACACCTTTTTAACAGTTAAACAATTAAATGAAAAGCATCTAGAACAGATAAACACATAAAAATTCGCCCCTCGGGCACAATGTCAACAGAATCTGTCCCTCGGGCAATATCATGGAACAACACGCCCCTCAGGCTATATCTCATATCGCAATGGGTACCCGCGCTAACTAGGGGTGTACAAACTCTGAGAGGGGCCCCTTACGGCCCAAGAACAATATCAAGCCATCTCGTGGCACAATCAATAGGCCCTCGGCCTCATATCAACAAGCCACCTCGTGGCGTACAATCTTAGGCCCTCGGCCTCATAATCATGAATCAGTGTATACTCACAGCACAGGCCCTCGGCCTTACTCAGCCAGAATCTCATAAACCACTTGGGCAACAGTAAAACATGACGCTCAGCTTAAATTATCATCTTAGAATATCATTTAATGTGTTAAAACAGAGTAAACATGGCTGAGTTATGAAAATAGTAGAATATAGCATAACTGAGTACAAGTATAAAGTCAAAATAGTGAGGAAATATCAGTAAAATCCCCTAAGGGTCCAAATGGTTGGCACGAGGCCCAAATATGGCTTTTAGCCCAAAACATGATGATAGCAAACAATTTTTAGTCAAATACGCGGTAAAATAGTCATTCGAGATGGACTAAGTCACAATTCCCAATGGTGCACGACCCCACGCTCGTCATCTAGCATGTGTGTCACCTCAATGTAGCACAACGATGTGTAATCCAGGATTTCATACCCTCATGACAACATTTACAATCATTACTCACCTCTATCCGGTCAAAATATCTAGCTCGCGATGCCTTTGCCCCACGAATCGGCCTCCGGATGCTCCAACTCTAACAAAAATCAGTGAAAACCATCAAAATATCCTAAGGGAACAAAGCCCACTCGAAAGAAATCAAATTACAACACAAATCCCGAAATTGGCCAAACCTGACCCCCGGGCACACGTCTTGGATTCCGATAAAAATTACATCAATAGATTCCTTATCACTCCCCGAGTTCACTCATATCAAAAGCATCAAAATCCAACCACAAACAACTCCTCAAATCCCAAATTTTAGGACTCCAATTACAAGCCCTAGTTCTTCAATATTAGGCTTAAATTCCATGATTAATTAGGTAGAATTCACATTAGAATCAAGTATTAAGTCCATAAATCTTACCTCCAAGTGTTCCCCCTTTAATCCCTCTTCAATACTCTTCAAAAAGCTTCAAAATCGTCCAAAATTGTGAAAGTTAGCCCCAAAATCGCGGACAATGGCTATTTAAACATTCTGCCCAAGCATTCAAAACCTTCTTCCCGAACGCGGTCAAAGCCTCGCTTTCGCGAAGCACAAACTGACGTTGACCACAAATTCCTTCATCACGATCGCGAATCCCAGCTCGCGAACGCGAAGACTTAGCTCCTTACTCACTGTGAACGTGACTCCGCATCCGCGAACGCGAAGAACAAACAAACCTGAACCCAGCTACTAAACTTTCCTCTATGCGAACGCGGCATAACCTTGCGAACGCGATGACCTCGAGCCTCAACCCTTCGCGATCACGGGACCTCCTTGGCAAACGCGAAGGCCAACTTCACAGCCTAACCCTTCACGAACGTGAGGGCCCACTCGCGAACACGAAGGCTAAATGTCTGCAACATATACACAACAGTTTCTGCAACTTCCAATAACTTGAAATGGTCCGTTTAACCACCTGAAACTCACTCGAGGCCCCCGGTACCTCAACCCAACATGCCAACATATCCCATAACATCATTCAAACTTGTTCCAACCTTAGGAACGCTTAAAAAATATCAAAACACCAAATTCACATCGGATTCAAGCCTAAGAATTCCAAAATCTTCTAAATTCCTCTTTCGATCAAAAATTCAATCAAACCACGTCCGAATGACCTGAAATTTTGCAAACACATCCCAAATGACACAACGAACCTACTGCAACTTCCAAAATTCCATTCCGACCCCTATATCAAAATCTCACCTATCAATCGGAAAACGCCAAAATTCCAATTTCGCCAATTCAAGCCTAAATCTACTCCGGATCTCCAAAACACATTCCAATCACGCTCGTAAGTCCCAAATCACCTCCCAAAGCTGTCCAAACCATCGGAACTCACATCCAAGCCATTTAACACATAAGTCAACATCCGATTGACTTTTCCAACTTAAGCTTCCTCAAAAGAGACTAAGTATCTCAAACCTTACCAAAACCTCTTCGAGAACCAACCAACCCGATCACATATAGAACCGATAAACAAAGCAATAAGAAGCAGAAATGGGGAAAACGGAGCGGTAACTCTTGAGACGACTGGCCTGGTCGTCACATCCTCCCTTCTTAAACAAATGTTCACCCTCGAATGAGTCAAGAAACATGCCTGAAGCCTCAAACAGGTGAGCATATCTACACCGCATCTCCCACTCGGTCTCCCAAGTAGCCTCCTCCACTGGTCGACCTCTCCATTGCACTTTCACTGAAGCTATATCCTTTGATCTCAACTTTCGAACCTGACACTCCAAAATAGTTGTTGGCTCCACATCATAAGTCAAATCATCATCCAACTAAACCATGCTAAAATCCAGAACATGAGACGGATCCCCAATATACTTCCAGAGCATAGAAACATGAAATACCAGATGCACACTCGACAAGCTGGGTGGCAAAGCAAGCTCATAAGCCACCTCCCCAATCCTCCGAAGTACCTCAAAAGGCAAAAATGAACCGAGGACTCAACTTACCCTTCTTCCCAAATCTCATAACACCCTTCATGGGGGAAACCTTCAACAGAACCTTCTCACCAACCATGTAGGACACATCCCAAACCTTCCTGTCAGCATAACTCTTTTGTCTCGACTGTGCTGCACGAAGCCTCTCCGGAATTACCTTCACCTTTTCTAAAGCATCCTGCACCAAGTCTATACCCAATAGTCTAGCCTCACCCTTCTCAAACCAACCAACTAGAGATCTATATCGCCTCCCATACAAAGCCTCATATGGAGCTATCTGAATACTCAATTTATAGCTATTGTTATAAGCAAACTCTGCGAGCGGTAGAAACTGATCCCATGACCCTCCGAAATCAATGACACAAGCACGCAACATGTCCTCCAATATTTAAATAGTGTGCTCGGACTGTCCATCCATTTGAGGGTGAAAAGCTATGCTCAACTCAACCTGAGTACCCAACTCTCGCTGCACAGACCTCCAAAACTGCGAAGTAAACTGAGTGCCCCTATTTGAAATGATGGAAACTGGGACAGCATGCAAACGAACAATCTCCTGGATATAGATCTCTACCAACCGCTCTGAAGAATAGGTAGTACACACAGGAATAAAGTGCGCGGACTTGGTCAGCTGATCCACAATCACCCAAATAGCATCGAACTTCTTCAAAGTCCATGGGAGCCCAACTACGAAGTCCATGGTGATCTGCTTCCACTTCCACTCTAGAATATCCATCTGCTGAAGCAAGCCACCCGATCTCTGATTCTCGTATTTTACCTGCTGACAATTGAGACACCAAGCTACAATCCCACAATGTCCTTCTTCATTATCCTCCACCAATAATGTTGTCTTAGATCCTGATACATCTTCGCAGCACCAGATGAATGAAATACCGCGAGCTATGGGCCTCCTCCAGAATCAACCCCCGAAGACCATCTACATTGGGTACACATATCCGGCCTTACATCCTCAACACCCCATCATCACCAATAGTCACATATCTGGCATCATCGTGCTGAACTATGTCCTTAAGGACAAACAAATGAGGATCATTATACTGGCGCTCTCTGATGTGATCATATAAGGAAGACCGAGAAATCACACTAGCCAATACCCGACTGGGCTCCGAAATATCTAACCTCACAAACCGATTGGCCAAGGCCTGAACATCAACTACAAGAGGTCTCTCCCCAACTGAAATATATGCCAAACTCCCCATACTCACTGCCTTTCGGCTAAAAGCATCGGCCACCACATTGGCCCTCCCCGGATGGTACAATATAGTGATATCATAATCCTTTAGAAACTCCAACCATCTCCGCTGCCTTAAATTGAGATCTTTCTGCTTGAACAAGTGTTGGAGGCTACGATGATCCGTAAACACCTCACAAGATACACCATACAAGTAATGCCTCCAAATCTTCAACGCGTGAACTATGGCAGCCAACTCCAAATCATAAACGTGGTAGTTCTTCTCATGGGGCTTCAACTGGCGAGAAGCATAAGCAATGACTCTACCCTCGTACATCAATATATACCCAATACCAACTCTCGAAGCATCACAATACATGGTATATGAACCTGAAGCTGATGGCAAAACTAACACTGGAGATGTGGTCAAAGCTGTCTTGATCTTTTGAAAGATCTCCTCACACTCATCCGACCATACAAATGAAGCACCTTTCTAAGTCAACTTGGTCAAGGGCGATGCGATAGATGAAAATCCCTAAACAAACCGGCGGTAATAACCCGCCAAACCAAGAAAGCTACGAATCTATGTGGCTGAGGACGGTCTGGCCAACTCTAAACCGCCTCTATCTTCTTCGGATCAACCTGAATACCCTCGCTAGACACCACGTGCCCCAAGAAAGCCACTGAACTGAGCCAAAACTCACATTTGGAGAACTTTGCATAAAGCTTCTCCTCCCTTAATCTCTGCAACACAACTCTCAAATACTCTGCGAGCTCCTCCTAACTACGCGACTACACCAAAATATCATCAATGAAAACTATGAAGAACGAGTCGAGATAAGGCCGGAACACGTTGTTCATCAGATGCATGAACGCTGATGGGGCATTGGTCAGCCCAAAAGACATCACCAAGAACTCATAATGACCATATCGGGTCCTGAAAGCTGTCTTAAGAATATCCGAGTCCCTGATCTTCAACTGGTGATAACCTGAACGGAGATAAATCTTGGAGAACGCTCTCGCCCCCTGAAGTTGGTCGAATAAATCATCAATGCGAGGCAAAGGATACTTGTTCTTAATTGTTACTTTGTTCAACTACCTTTAATCAATGCACACCCTCATAGTGCCATCCTTTTTCTTCACAAATAAAATCGGCGAACACTAAGCCGAATGAACCCCTTATTAAGGAGTTCCTAGAGCTGCTCCTTCAACTCCGTTGGTGCCATACGATACGGTGGAATAGAGATAGGTTGAGTTCCCGGCACCAAGTCAATACCAAAATTAATATCCCTGTCCGATAGCATGCCCGACAGGTCTACAGGAACACATCGGGAAACTCCCTCACAACTGAAACAGAATCAATACTGGGAGTCTCTACACCGACATCTCTCACAAAGGCTAGATACGAAAGATAACCCTTCCCAACCATATATTGGGCCTTCAAGAATGAGATTACCCTACTGAGAACATAATCAGTCAAACCTCGCCACTCAATCTATGGCACACCTGGTATAGCCAATGTCACTATCTTAGCATGATAGTCTAGAATAGCATGACACGGAGATAGCCAATCTATGCCCAAAATAACATCGAAGTCTATCATACATAATAACAATAGATCCACTCGGGTCTCCAGATCCTCAATAGTCACCACACATGACCGGTACACACGGTCTACAACAACAGTATTGTCCACCGGAGTAGATATATGATCAGGTGAAACAAGAGACTCACGGGGCGTACCCAAATAACGAGCAAAGTATGATGACACATAAGAAAAGGTGGAATATGGATCAAATAATACAGAAGCATCTCTGTGGAAGATTGAGACAATACCTGTAATAACAGCATCAGAAGCAATAGCATCGGGTTTAGCTAGAAGTGCATAGAAACGGGCCTCATCGCCACCTGATTGACCTCCCCCTCTAGGGCCACCCATAGTTGACTAACCTCCATCCCTAGCTGGCTGGGCGGGTGGTGGTGAAGTAACTGGTGCTGAAGCCGATGGCTGAATCCTCTATTGAGATGAACTCGCAAGACGACGAAGACACTACCTCCACACATGACCCATCTCTTCACACTTATAGCAACTCCCCGGTGCTGGAGACAGGGACTGAAGGGAACCCCTAGCACCGGAATGACTAGCAGATGCACCTGGCATAGAAGAGCCCTGAACTGATGGAGCATGGGACAAACTCTGAGCTGGAAGGGCACTAAGTGATGACTGGCCCTAACGAGAACCGTGAGAACCATGACCTGATGACACCCCACGATAACCTGGGCGAGCTGGCTGAGCATGCCTGAATGGACGGCCTTTGCCGTACTGGAACTGACCTCTCGATGGAGCACCACCATAACTACCAGATCCTCGAGGTCTCTTGGCCTCCCTCTCATCTCGCACCTGGCGACGAACTGACTCAATCTGACGAGTAATGTCAATAACCTCCTCAAAAGTAGCACCAGACACCCTCTCCCTAGTTATGAGAATACGAAGCTGATAAGTGAGGCCATCAACGAACCTCCTAATCCTCTCTCTATTTGTCAGAACCAACCAAATAGCATGACGAGCTAACTCGGAGAACCTCATCTCAAACTGCGTCACAATTATCTCTCCCTAACGCAACCACTCAAACTGCCTGCGCAGCTCCTCTCTGCGAGACTGCGGCACATACTTCTCCAGAAAGAGAATGGAGAACTGCTGCCAGGTAAGGGGTGCTGCACCAATAGGCATACGCCTCTTATAAGCCTCCCACCAAGTGAAGGAAACTCCAGAAAATTGAAAAGTAGTAAAAGCGACCCCGCTGGTCTCCAGAATACCCACTGTGCAAGAATCCTCTGACACTTATCCAAGAAACCCTGGGCATCCTCGCCCTCTCCACCACTAAAAGTCAGAGGCTGAAGTCTATCAAACCTCTCCAACC
This sequence comes from Nicotiana tabacum, assembly GCF_000715075.1. Classification (NCBI taxonomy): domain Eukaryota; kingdom Viridiplantae; phylum Streptophyta; class Magnoliopsida; order Solanales; family Solanaceae; genus Nicotiana; species Nicotiana tabacum. The sequence goes on along the minus strand of NW_027438443.1, from coordinate 61,401 downwards.
TGTGATGCTCGTCCTCTGGCATGGCAAGAGCTACATAGTCCTGAGCAGCTGCAACCGGCTGGGCTGGACGTGTCCCCGGTGTCTGAAGTGCCTGCACGACCTGCTCAGGTGTATGAGCGGCGGGAGTCTGAGTGCCTCCTCCGGCCTAAGAAATAGCTACAGCTATAGTAACTGAGCTAGGCCAGTGCATACTGATAGAATCTGAGCCAAGGCCTCCTAAAGACCCGGAATCACAATGGGCACAGCTAGTGCCTGAGCTGGTGCTGCTGGAGCGTCCATAACTGGGACCTGATCCTGAACTAGGGCAGTTGGTGGATCTATAGGTACTGCCCTAGCTGCTGTACGGGCCATACCCCAGGCCCTACCGCATCCTCGGCCCTATAGTGGCCATAACTGGTGGTACTGGTGGTCGTCCATCCTGACTGGTAGCGCGTGTCCTCACCATCAGTGAGAGAATAGAATAACAGAAGTTTAGAACTCAGATCAACAGATTCGCACGATAAGAATTTCAAAAATATGAAGTTTTTCCTAAAGGTTCTGCAGCCTCTCGAGGATAAATACGGATGTCTCTGTACCGATCCGCGAGACTCTACTAAACCTGCTCATGACTCGTAAGACCTATGTAACCTAGGCTGTGATAACAACTTGTCACGACCATAAACCCAGACCCGGTCATGATGGAGCCTCTTGTGAAGACAAGGCCAGCCGACACACTCCCAATTCATTTTAAGCAATTAAAATAATATAAATTAAGTCATTAACATAATAATAATCACAAAATAAGGTGAAATAGTACAATTGCGGAATAGACATAGCCCGACATCGGGGTGTCACCAGTCATGAGCATTTACTAACCGATTAAAAACAGGAAGGGTTACATAGTATATTGCAGTACTTAAAACAAGAGAAAATAAGATAGAGGGAGAAGCACTGAGCTGCAAACGCCGAGCAGCTACCTAGTGAATCTCTAAATTCTACCGGAAGCTCTCAACCCTCGCAAGCAGGACCTGAAGTGCTTGAATCTGCACACAGGGTGTAGGGAGTATAGTGAGTACTCCAACTCAGTGATTAATAACAATAAATGAAGGTTGAGCGACAAGAAATCACGTAAAAGCACATCAACATGATATAAAGAAGCAGTATAAACCCAGTAAAAGTAATGAAACAATGAAAACATATAAAGACACCTTCGTTTAGAATAAGCTTCTTTAAAACACCTTGTAACAGTTAAACAATAAAATGAAAAGCAGCTAGAACAGATAAACACATAAAAATCCGCCCCTCGGGCAATATCATGGAACAACACCAGCCCCTCGGGCTATATCTCATATCGCAATGGGTACTCGTGCTCACTGGGGGTATACAGACTACCGGGGGGGCCCTTACGGCCCAAACGCAATATCAAGTCATCTCGTGGCACAATCAATAGGCCCTCGGCGTCATATCAACAAGCCACCTCGTGGCATACAATCTCAGGTCCTCGGCCTCATAATCATGAATCAGTGTATCCTCACAACACAGGCCATCGGCCTTACTCAGTCAGAATTTTATAAGTCACTCGGGCAACAGTAAAACATGATGCTCAGCTCAAATTATCATCTTAGAATATTATTTAATGTGTTAAAACAGAGTAAACATAGCTCAGCTATGAAAGCAGTAGAATATAGCATGACTGAGTACAAGTATAAAGTCACAAAAATGAGGAAATATTAGTAAAAATCCCCTAAGGTCCCAAATAGTTGGCACGAGGCCCAAATATGGCTTTCAGCCCAAAACATGATGATAGCAAATAGTTTTCAGTCAAATACGCGGTAAAATAGTCATTCGGGATGGACAAAATCACAATTCCCAACGGTGCACGACCCCATGCTCATCATTTAGCGTGTGTGTCACCTCAATGTAGCACAACGATGTGTAATCCGAGATTTCATACCCTCAGGACAATATTTACAATCATTACTCACCTTTATCCGGTCTAAATCTCTAGCTCGCGATGCCTTTGCCTCACGAATCGGCCTCCGGATGCTCCAAATCTAACCAAAATCAAAGCAAAACCGTCAAAATATGCTAAGGGGACAAAGCTCACTCGAAAGAAATCAAATTACAACACAAATCCCGAAATTGGCCAAACCCGACCCCTGGGCACACGTCTTGGATTCCGATAAAAATTACATCAATAGATTCCTTATCACACCCCGAGTTCACTCATATCAAAAGCATCAAAATCCAACCACAAACGACTCCTCAAATCCCAAATTTTAGGTCTCCAATTACAAGCCCTAGTTCTTCAATATTAGGCTTAAATTCCATGATTAATTAGGTAGAATTCACATTAGAATCAAGTATTAAGTCCATAAATCTTACCTTCAAGTGTTCCTCCTTGAATCCATCTTCAAACCTCTTCAAAAAGCTTCAAAATCGTCCAAAAATGGTGAAAGTTAGCCCCAAAATCGCGGACAATGGCTATTTAAACATTCTGCCTAGGCATTCAAAACCTTCTTCGAGAACGCGGTCAAAGCCTCGCATTCACGAAGCACAAACTGATGTTGACCACAAATTCCTTCATTGCGATCGCAACTCCCAGCTCGCGAACGCGAAGACTTAGCTCCCTTACTCACCGTGAATGCGACTTCCCATCTGCTCAACTTTCCTCTACGCGAACGCGGCATAACCTCGCGAATGCAATGACCTCGAGCCTCAACCCTTCGCGATCACTGGACCTCCTTTGCGAATGGGAAGGAAAACTTCACAGCCTCCCAGCCTAACCCTTCACGAATGCGAGGGCCTATTCGCGAACGCGAAGGCTAAATGTCTGCAACACACACACACACAACAGTTTCTGCAACTTCCAATAACTTGAAATGGTCCGTTTAACCACCCGAGGCCCCCGGGACCTCAACCCAACATGCCAACATATTCCATAACATCATTAAAACTTGTTCCAACCTTCGGAACGCTCAAAACAACGTCAAAACGCCAAATTCGCATCGGATTCAAGCCTAAGAATTCCAAAATCTTCGAAATTCCGCTTTCGATCAAAAAGTCTATCAAACCACGTCCGAATGACCTGAAATTTTGCACACACATCCCAAATGACACAACGGACCTACTGCAACTTTCAAAATTCTATTCCGACCCATATATCAAATCTCACCATCAACCGGAAAACGCCAAAATTCTAATTTCGCCGATTTAAGCCTAAATATACTCCGGACCTCCAAAACACATTCTGATCATGCTCCTAAGTCCCAAATCACCTCTCGAAGATGTCCGAACTATCGGAACTCACATCCGAGCCCTTTAACACATAAGTCAACATCTGGTTGACTTTTTCAACTTAAGTTTCCTCAAAAGAGACTAAGTGTCTCAAACCTTACCAAAACCTCTCTGAATCAGAACCAACCAACCCAATCACACATGGAACTGATAAACAAAGCAATAAGAAGCAGAAATGGGGAAAACGGAGCGGTAACTCATGAGATGACTGGTCGGGTCGTCACACTACGCTTCACGTTCACGAGAGTGCCTTCACGAACGTGGGGAAGAACACACCAGAACAACTACTGTAGCAAAAATACCAGATTTTCTAAGTTCAAAACATCCCGTAGCCTATCCGAAACTCACCCGAGCCCTCGGGGCTCCAAACCAAACATGCACACAAGTTCTAAAATATTATAGGAACTTGCTCATGAGATCAAATCGTCAAAATAATACCTAGAACTACGAATTAAACAACAAATCGAATAAAATTTTCAAGAAAGCTTTAAAACTTCTAACTTCACAATTGGATGTCCGAATCACGTCAAACCAATTCTGTTTCTCACCAAATTTCACAGATAAGCAATAAATGTTATATTGGACCTGTACAAGGCTTCAGAACCAAAATATGGACCCGATACCAACAAGATCAAACATCAATAATTTCTTAAAAACAACTAAATTTTCAGACTTTCAATTTTCAACAAAAATTCATAACCCAGGCTATGGATCTTTGAATCCGATTTCGGGCATACGTCCAGGTCCCATATTTCGATACGGACCTATCGGAACTGTCAAAATACGAGTCTGGGTTCGTTTACCAAAAATATTTACCGAAGTCAACTCAAATGAGGTTTTAAAGAAAAATTTCTTATCTTTATCAACTTTCAACATAAAAGCTTTCCGAAAATACGTCCGGACTGCGTACGCAAATCGAGGAGGGTAAAAATAAGATTTTTAAGGCTTAAGAGCGCAGAATCGAGTTCTAAAATATAATATAACCTTTTGGGTCATCATAAAAATACTCTAAAGAATAATTTAGGTACAAGAAAAAAAATTAACAAATGTTAAATAAGATAAATTTATCAAACTAGAGAGAAAATAGGATAGGAGATTTTTTCATTCACTCATAAAGTCTTAGATCTCTCAACATTTGAGCTATTTCTCAATCTTTTAACCTTAAGTATCAAGACCCTCTAATAATCTTACAAAATCAATTTGACCAGACTAAAGAACCTATTCCAATATGATTTTGAAAAATGAAACCTAACTAGACATAAATTAAATAAACTAGTAAATATCAAATTATAAACAAATTAGAATTTCTACTTTTGGTTTATTTCTCACAAAGCCTACTACTCATGGCAAGTTCATGTTTGAAGATCTTGGTTTAAGGGAGGGCAGATGGTGTAGAATTGATATAAGCTTAAATGTTCGTACACCAGAACCAGCTAATAGACTGATTTTGCGCTTACTGTAGAAAAACATGCCACAGTGGACAATCCTGCTATAGGCTTCAACGTGAAAGCAGTAACAACTTTGAGCTTGAAAGCAGAGGTAGTTATAACAGGTTTGAGTACGTTCCGTCAACTCAACTTACTCTGCCGGCTTCGCCTACTATTGCCTTTACTGATGATTAGTTCAGCCAGCTTACTGGAGTGGTTGAGAGTGTGCAAGTCCATCCTAAAAAGGAATGCTTAGTTCTTTCTCTTCTATAGTATACAAGTAAAAAATAGTGATTCCTAAAGAAATTGTATAATGTGTACAAGTCTATAATGATTTTAATAAGTGTACAAAAAATTTGGAAATACAGTACAGAGCTATTCTATGGCCAAAAAAAAAATTCCACATAATACAGAATTACTATAAGCTTGAATGTTCAGACACTAGAACTGACTCTGATACAAATACGAAGAAAAAATATATTTTAATATAAAACTCTAAACACTCTCTAACTTTTTGTGCACTTTTTTACACTTGTCTTCATAAATTTCTACATATAAAATAAGCTGGCATTACCATTTATGTATAATAAAAGAGAGGCAAAGACACCATATTAATTCAAGTGGCAGCATAATAAAAAGTCACTTGACAATTTTAGGACAAAAAAATAATTATTTATAAGATTACACCAAGTGTCAAGAAACTATAAAACCACTTGATAAATTTTATAATTATTCATGAAAATATTTTAAAATAATATACTAAATATTATTTATAAATTTAGACAAATTGAAGAATGCGAATAATAGAAGGCTTCTCTTTTAAGACTTTAAATATTCATAAGATTAAACCAAGTGTCATATACTCTAAAGCCACTTGATAAATTTTATAAATATTCATGAAAATATTTTGAAATAATATACAAAAGTATTATTTATAAATTTAGACAAATTCAGAATTTGAATAATATAAGGCTTCTCTTTTTATACTTTTGAACAAAATAATAAAAGGCTTCTCTCCTTATGCTTTTGATGAGTTTAAAATTATAATTTAATAAAAAAAATAAGGGTATCTTAATTATAAGTAAAATACGACATGAAAAAACTAATAAATATAGCAATAGAAAAAAATATGAAAAGAGGAAATAAATATAATGTTAGAATATTTATAAAGTGAATTAATTAAAAATTTCATATATTTCGACGAATTCTTGTCGAGCATCACTATAATATGTCAAGTTTAAATTTTAAGGACAAAACTCAAAGAAAAGTTTCAAAATTATTTTAAAATAGAAAATAAAAAGTCAAAATAAAAAAGTAAACCTGCCAACTTTAAAAATTAATACTTCCTTCCACGTTTAAGAAAAAATAATACTTTCTCAACGTTTGTTTGATATTTATTTATTTATTAAATTTTCCAATGCAAAATGAAATTATAATATATTCTCCCATATTGTTTTGTGCTACAATTGGTAATTTATTTATATACTTAATATATTTTTTACCACAGAAACACGAAAAAATTAAAGAAAAAAAAATCACCCAAAAAGTCAACCCCGGGATTAATGTCTTTCCAGACATAGGCTTAAAACAACCATTCTAACCTTCCTCCATAATTGAGTTTTATCTACGTTTTCCAATGCAAATAATTATTTATGCAAATTTTTTTTTCAAGTATCCATATTTAACCAAGTGGTAGTCTAAATAATAAGTCACTTGACATTGCTGAAGACAATTGGCAATATTAGGATAAGACAAATAAATAATATAATAAAATCAAATAGTTTGAAATTAGTGTGGTTAATTTTGCTAATATGTCTGGTGAAATGCGGCATTTCTAATTACATTAGACGTAAAAGGTTTTTTTTTAAAATGGTTTTTGTTGCTAAGTTATGTGAAAGTTGGATGTAATTTTGTAACTATCAACAAGATAATCTGCAAAATTATCTAAGCGGCAAAATGCATAAGAAATTAATTTAACAATTAAATTTTAAAAGATAAGTAGCTAACCTTATCCCTATAAAAACACCTAAACCCAAAACCCATATCTTTAAAGAAAAAAAAAACTATTGTCCTTAACTCTATTACCATCATCTTCTTAATTAAAAACTTATTATTTTTAAAATTTCTATTTGATCCAAACTATGCTAGCACATTTCAGCATTCTTATAAACAGTGATAATCGATACGAACAATATACAAATAAAATTGTGCATATAGCAAGGTTTCTTGCTCAGCCAAAATGTTCTCCAAGAGATATATAAATCTATCAAAACATATATCTTTTCAACCTATTAATTCTATTATTACTGATCTATTTTCATATTGCTACACCAACATTTATCAGTTGATAGGTTTATATAATAATGTTATCTATTATTTTATGAAGAAACAAATGATAAATATTCTTAAATAATTTAAATGCAAACTTTATTCTGATTTTTTTTATTTTCTTCAAGTACTTAAATAATAAAATTGTAATTCAAGAAAAAATGATGGAGTTTGGATAGACTTGAATGCATGGATATCCAATGCATTTACATATTCATAAAATAATATTATTTATATGCTTCTTTGTGTGTATCATATTTTTTAAGTAATAGTTTATAAAAATATATATTTAATATTCTCCGTGCAACGTGCGAGTATGATTACTAGTTATTTATAATAGTAGTAACCTATTTTAACTAGAAATGGGAAAACTTATTCTTATAGTAATTTGATTTCAAATTCTAACTAGAAAAGAATTAAATAAACTTATGAATATTAAATCCTAGATAATTTAATTTTCTATTATAACTTTGAATTATTTTTTTAATATTTTTCCGTAATTCAAAGTTGTATATGTTTGACTTTTTTGCTATTGTTGTTGTGTTTGAGCACTTCTTTTCCACTTCTATATTTGTTGAAGCACTTGCCTCCAATTTTTGTTGATGCATTTTGTCACCAACATTTTTTTTTTACGAACAATTATCCTCGATACAAAACCTTTTTAACAACTGTTCGTTTGAACGCAATTTCTTTTTCTTAGAGAACAAGACTATTTTGTGTTTTTATTTGCAATAATTTATTTAAGCAATCATTTCCATCATGTTCTTTCAATTATGAGTTTTCATTTCGGCTTTACTTTATATATGATTTTTCGTTTCATATTTTAGGTCTCCGTTCACATCTTTTTTAAAATAATCTCATATATATATATATATATATATATATATATATATATATATATATATATATATATATATATATATATATATATATATATATATATATATATATATATATATATATATATATATATATATATATATATATATATATATATATATATATATATATAATTTAAAAATAAATAGGAAATTATTTCATGAAAGATAATATGAAAATTTTAAAATATAAATTGTTAAGAAAGTTGTCATTTTTTTGAAAACGGGCTGAAAAGAAAATACGTTAATATATTGAAACAAAGAGATTTTCATTGAGGGGATTCAAACAAAAAAAGTTAAAAAATTAGAAGAGATTGTAACTAGTGGGAATTGAACCAATGACATCACAAAGACTTTGATTCTCCTTGACCACTGAGCTATGCTTTTGGGATGTGATCGAAGGATCAGGATTCAAAACATAATATATAGAGATAAAAAATAGATTTTGCCTTATATATACAGTATAGTTTTTCGGTAAAAGGGATTCGGATAAAGCCCTTCCATACGTCCCCTAAATCCGCCCCAACATATGACCTCCTTTCGTTCACCAGATTATACCTAAGGACAATGCTATTTTGATTTCAACATTTCTTGCTCGTAAAAACAGCACTACAAGACTAAATTAACATTTAAATTTTACTTGAATTCTTAAACAGGAAATGCACACACACACTCACATATTTATCGCATTTTAATTTCTTTAATAGAATTTGAGTTTTTGTATATTCTGGTGATGTCGCCTCAGGTATTGTATTCTTTGCTGTTATTATTTGGTACTACTTATCCTTTATCCCCCTCCCCTTCCCCCTTTTCTTTTCTCTTCCTTCTTTCTTCCTTCCTTGCTTTCCACTTCTTCTTCTTGTCCTTCCTGAGCCGAGGGTCTATTGGAAACAGCATCTCTACCTACATTAAGTAAGGGTAAGGTCTGCGTACAGACTACCTTCCCCAGACCCCACCTATTAGGATCAAACTGTGTTTGTTGTTGTTGTTGAATATTCTGGGGATGGTATCAATCAGGATGGGAATGTGAAATACTTCTCATACACGACTTCTTTGATTGCAACCGCATTTAATTTCCAAAAATATTTTAGTAATATCTCAAATTTAGGGATAATCTTTTTCATAACTTTTCTTTCTTCTTTAAAACTTTGTATTGATTATTCTATCAATCAAAAATCGGAATCAGGACTAGGTGGCCCCAGCATCATTCTTTATCCATGCATTTTAATAGTATCTCGTGGTTCTGGCACAGAAAATTAAATTGACATCTCATTCGAAATAGACCACTCTTGACGTCCTAATGACCATACACCACAAATCAATTAATTAATTTATTAAAACCACTCCACAAATCATATTTATATAGTACTCATGGACCTCTCATTGGACCAAAAAAATATAAATAAACGACCTACTATATATATATATATATAAAAATATAAATAAATGGCCTATTTACATACATACATATGGAGACGCACAAGAAATAACATAATGTTCATTACATGAATTAATAATTATAGAAAGAGGAGGGGCAAAGCCGGCCGCTACGGGTTAGCTTTGATTTGAAACTTTTATTTATATAACACAAACATATATATATATATATATATATATATATATATATATATATATATATATATATATATATATATATATATATAATTTATTTTTATCCATATGTTACTATGTATATTAAATAATAAAAATTCCTGAACTTTAGGTAGGAAAAGGAAGGGGCTCTGTCCGAAAGCACATGAGGGAGTCAAGCAGCTATAAATGAACAATAGTGTCTTTAGAGAAAAACCATATGGTATGTATGAATAGTAGCCCACAATAGAATATTTTAATTTAAGATTAAAAAAGTTTGATCAAAATTACATAAGAGCAAGCCTAGCTGTTTTTCATTTTAGGAAAGAACATGGGTATCATGACCTGCTGCAACTATGAATAAATGCTTAAATATATTTGTCTGTAAAGGAAGCTTCCTTTGGACTTTGGAGTTGGAATCATATGCATCTATTTTCTTTCTTTCTTTTTTCTACTCTGGCCTTAGTGGAATTTTAAGTTCCATATTTTTTTTCCACATTGCTTCATTTACTGCTTAAATATGCGCAGCCTGTAAAAGAAAGAAAAAATGTGCCTTCAATAAATTCTTTCTGCATATTGACAAATCAAAAGTACTGTTTGCCTTATATGCAAGTGTTATTTTGCCTTGTCATTTGGTGTTTGTATTCATGAGGGGCTTATGCTTTCACAGGAAAAAAGGTTTTGGCCTGGGCCTGGTGGGTGGTTAGGTTCAAGCAAGTCAACTTGATTCTCCATATATTTTGCATTTAATGGCCATTTGCTTTTTCCCAATGCACGTTTTACCAAAATTTGATATTGAGAGAATTCAAGATCTAACTATCGCTGCCATGTTTGCATAATCCAACTACAGTGTAGATTTAGTTTCTCAATTAGGCATATGTTTATTGTGGTTATAAACTTGTACTATATATAAAGTATTAGTATGAGTGGAGGTACAGTTCCCCTTATGGATTAGGATTAGCGGATCCAATAGTTTTGGCCTAAATTTTGTATTTGTATTAAAAAATTCACGTAACATGTATAAATAATTTATCCAAAATCAAATATTTAAACTGTCTTTTCTAAAATCATAACTTATAAATTCAAAAATTTAGCTCCGCCTCTGAGTATTAGTGATCCTCTTTCTCTTGCAGAATCCTGGTAGTCACACATTGTCAGTTTGACCAACTTTAGGAGGAGATTAAAAGATTTATCAACTTTAATGCCGAAACTCCTGCTAGGCTTAATCGCCACAATTTCCAACAATATGTTAATTAAGCTTTTTTAAAACCAGCAATACTGGGTTAGTAGAACTAAAAGGTTTTAATCTTGTCACCCTTGTGTATATAAATTAAATGAGTCATTTTCAGCTGAATTTCTATCTTATTCGCAAGGGAAAAAATATTTGGATGTTCGTTTAACAAACGGGAAATTTTTGACTGTTAAGTAATGGTATTTACTTGATAGTTTCATGTTAAATACAAAGAAGATATTGATACTTTTGCGCTTCCCCCAAATGGGGCCCACGCAGCGCGAATCCGGATATAATCGGGCTCTAATACGAGTACCGGATAGCGGGTGGGAAACCAAAAAAAAAAAAGATATTGATACTTTTTGGAATTGTCCAAATGTTAAATTTCACATCCAGAAATCTGAATGCAACATATGCCTGGCTATTGTATACAAATTGGGTCCAAATGATGATGATTAGCAGATTCCAGAGTGAATTTAAGAACAATATTTTATGAAAATTAATTAATCAATGCTTTCTCCAAATAGATATATTTTAAAAAGAAAAAAAATTGATAATCTCTCGTATCCGTTGGTTCATAGCTTTTTAACTTCTAAATGGCACATATATATTTGCAAATTGGAATAGCTTAATACGGGATTAGAGAATATCAAAAAAAAATCTTTACTCTTTTGATTCTTAAAGAGATTATGTCATCCAATCACACGGAAATTGGTAGAGTTAAACTTGTTTGGAGAGTAGTTTTGACCATGAGAGGTGAGGAGATTTCCCATTTAACCTAAATCGTTTTCACTGGAGAAACGCTAACCAGCAATATTAGTGTTCAAATTAGAGTTTTTGGCTAAAATCATCCTTCAACTATGGCTCAAAACTAGAGTACATCCTTCTGTAATAATAGTGAACAAAAAACATTCCTTAGCTATCCAAAAAAAGGCAAGAATCATCCTTCCGTTAATTTTCATTAAGAAACTAACAGCTGCAACCAAACTAGGGTACATCCTTGTGTAATAATATTGAATAAAAAACATCTCTTAACTAATCAAAAAAGGGCAAGAATCATCCTTCTTCAACCAAAACTTGTGCCAAGCACATGACTTCCCCCAAAATCTCCCTATACTCCTTATTCTATCCCTCCCGAAGGTACTCCGCTCTTCCATATTTGGCTTCAAAAGCTATACGATTCTACGTTTAATTTCGTAAAATAACTAGAGCAACAAGATAAGTTATTTTCTTGAACTAGAATTGAAGCTAGGGCTATTCTCCATTACTTATCTTCCCACGCCTCACAAACAAGATAAAAGCAACAATAGCCATTAAAAAAGTTTTGGCTTTTTTCGCCCGGATTAGTATTTTGCTATTTCTCAAACTAAATATCTTTCTCATTCTTAAAAGCACCAAATCTTGTGGGTTGAAGCATAAGAAACAATAGATAAATGTTGGCTCGAAGTTTAAGCGGTCAATCATCCACACCCAGCAACAGTATTATTGATATTATAGATTCTTTAAGCATTCGATAATATCATATACAATAGCTTTCACATTAACTTATACCTATATTACTGAATTTATAAAATTCTAGGAAGTCTTTTGTTTAATATAGAAGTTGAATATTTTAATATTTATTACATTGAAAAAAAATAAGTTTTAGAAGCCTAAGCTTCGGTGAAGGATGAAGACGAGATGATCAGGAAGGATAAAATAGTGAGATTTTGTGGGGGCTGGGGGTTGAAGTCACGTGCTTGACACATGTTTTGGTTGCAGCTGTTAGTTTCTTAATGGAAATTAATGGAAGGATGATTCTTGCCTTTTTTTGGATAGCTAAGGGATGTTTTTTGTTCACCTTTATTACAGAAGGATGTACTCTAGTTTTGAACCATAGTTGAGGGATGATTTTAGCCAAAAACTCTTCAAATTAGATTCATGTTTTCGAAAAGAGACAAGCTCGAAATGCAAAACTTTAATTACTTTACTTTTTATGAACCATTCCGTTCAAAACATTAAATTAGAGAAAATAACATTTTATTTATGGAAAAATCCTTTTGGCCACACTGTTTTTGGCCAGACTGACCCAAATGGGGTCATTTAGGTAATTTTACGCCCCAATTAGGATTTCAGGCGTATTTCTATATCGATAATACCTTTTCAGTTAATTTTGAATATTCTCTCCCACCATTTAATATTTGTCTTCTCAATGCATGGAAGATCTCAAAGGTTCAAACCCTATTTCCCATAAAGCTTTTCTTTTATTATTTTTTTTACGTATTTTCAGCCTTTTTTTTGTAGTATACACCCATATAATTCGAAATAATTCATCTATATACATGTATTTGATTGTGCAATTCGTATATTTTTAGTATTTGATTGTGTATTTCGTATATTTTTTAGTATAATAAGGTCTTCAAAGCTCTACTATTTAAACAAACCTACACTACAACATTATGTATATATAGCTACAAATTCTTAGCTACATGTATGAAAATCGTGGATAATAAATAACAATAGCCACAAAAATTAAAATTCCGTGGCTATTTACAATTTCATAAAAATATTTAGCTACAAAATAAAATTGGCAAAGCTAATTTATCATTATTGCTATATTTGCTAACTGTCGTAGCAATAATTATACAAATAGCTACAAATTTATTGCTACAATAAAATTTCGTAGCTAATCATATTTTTTTTTGCCACGCATTTGAAGTTACTGTAGCAATAGCAGTTATATAGCCACAAAAACTTACTTCTGACAAAGTGTTATAGCTAAATAGATATTTTTGCCTCAAGTAATAAAAACATGTGGCAATAACTGGATTAATAGCTATAAATTTATTGTTACAATGATATTTTGTAGCTAATTGTGAGTTTTTGCCACACGTCTGAAATTACTATAGCAATATTAATCTTTTAGCCACAAATTACTAGAGACAAAGTGTTGTAGCTGAATAGGTATTTTTGCTTCAATTATGAAAATTTATGGCAAAAACTAACTTAATAGCTACAAAGTTATTGTGATATAATAAAATATTGTAGCTAAATATAAACTTTTGTCACGTGTTTGAAGTTACTGCAACTATAACATGTTAGCCACAATAATGATTTGAAATAAGTATTGAATATAAAAACTATTTTAAAATTCAAGTTATAAGAAACCGAGAACATCGTTGGCCTAATAGCTACAATTATTTATTATGATAGATTGATATAACCGCGACAACCAAGATAGCCAATGAACTTCTGTAGTTAGTTATAATTTTTGTCATGCGCTTAAAGTTACCATATCAATATTATTTACCATAATAAATTAGTTGTTAAAAAAGTTCATAGCTAAAAAACATTTGCTTTAATTATAAAATAAATATAAGAGTTTGTCCAAAAATCAGAAAAGTTTTATGAAAATAAATTTCAAATATAAAAAGTTAGATTTTTCCTACAATGTAGAAAATTTAGTAAGTGCATATAATTGAAAATTTTATTAATTCTCGAATAACAAAGTTTAAAATGAAAAAAATAGATTATGTGTACACTTACTTATGACATCAATGTGTAACTTCTTGGCTTGTTAAGCTCATACTTTATTTAATGTATATTAGGTCCTTTATTATTTTAAATAAGAATTTAGCATAATTTATTATATTTAAGCACTTATTTTAAAATAAGTACTCATATAGAAGACTTTAATATGGTACTTAATTATTTCAAATAAATACTTAAAGCAATTTCATATATCTATGAATTTATTTTTGAAATAAGTACTAATATTCATTTTAGAGTTTAAAAAATTAAGTTTCCGATTATATAAACTTTATATTATAACATGGTTAATATTTAAGTCCATAACAAAAATAATTATATTGCAGTTCTAACAAAATGTATTACTCATAGGTTTGAATTATACTTATAAAGAACGAATTGAATATATCTAATTCTTGTGTAAGTAACTAATTATATAGAATTTATACAACTATAAGCTCGTATCCATTACATTGTATATAGAATCAAGATTACAAAAAAGTCATATAAATTTGGTCCTTTACTAATCTAATAATTTATTAATTATCATAAAATTTATTATCTATCGAAAAAATTGAGAGTTTAATATGGTTCTCATATTGTATCATGTTTCATCACTTTTGTGACTATACGGTTTTATTTTTAAAATAAGAATTTAATATGTTTGATATTAAAGTATATGACTCAACTAACTATTATATTATATTTTATATTAAGTAAATTATTACTTTTAAATTTTAGTATAATTTAACTAACTATGTGATCTACTTAGTTAATTTTAAGTATTTAATTATCTCAAATTTATAAAAATATATTCATGTATGTAATTATATTGATAACTAATTATATTCAATATAAATAACCATAAAAGCTATTGATGTTGTAATCCATTACAATTTTAATGACTTAATATATATATATTAGATATTAAAAATTAACAATTTAATACAATTTAAATACGAGCAAATGAAAAAAATAACAATACCATAATGCAATATCAAAAAGTATTACTACATGTGAGTTATAGTTATATTTTAAATAACTATGCAACTATAGTCATCACTAAACTAGTATATATAATAAGTAGATATTGATAGCGATCATAAATTACGTTTACTATGGTTCCACTAATCAACTGACATTCATCGTTATATTTTGGGATATAATAAGCAATTTAATTATGAAATATAAATAATAAGTAGATATTGATACTAGTTAATTACATTGTTGCGCTTTATATATAGTTACATTCAACGTCTATATATATAATAAGTAGAAATTGATAGCGACCATAAATTATGTTTACTATGGTTCCACTAGTCAATTGACACCAATCGTTATATTTTAGGATATAATTAGCAATTTAATTATGAAATATAAATAATAAGTAGATATTGATTCTAGTTAATTACATTGTTGCGCTTTATATATAGTTACATTGAACGTCTATATATATGTGTGTATAGTATTTATATATATGTGTATAGTAGCCAACATATAATTTCATTCATTAAGGTCATGCGTATATTGATATCGACCATATAATTACGTTTACTATGGTTCCACTAGTCAATTGACGCCAATCGTTAAATTTGGGATATAATTAGCAATTTAATTATGAAATATAAATAATAAGTAGATATTGATGCTAGTTAATTACATTGTTGCGCTTTATATATAGTTACATTGAACGTCTATATATATAATAAGTGGATATTGATAGCGACCATAAATTACACTTACTATGGTTCCACTAGTCAATTGACACCAATTGTTATATTTTGGGATATAATTAGAAATTTAATTATGAAATATAAACAATAAGTAGATATTGATACTAGTTAATTACATTGTTGTGCTTTATACATAGTTACATTGAACATTTATATATAATAAGCAGATATTGATAGCGACCATAAATTACGTTTAATGTGGTTCCACTAGTCAATTGACACCAATGGTTATATTTTGGGATATAATTAATAATTTAATTATGAAATATAAATAATAAGTAGATATTGATGCAAGTTAATATGATGACCCAAAAGGTCATCACTTCTTTTAAAAGTAAATTCTGCGTTCCGAGGCCTTAAAACCTCTTTCGGTATTATCTCGATTTGCGTGCCTAGTCCGGGCGCGTAGCCGGAAAGTCATTATGTGAAAATCTGTGGAAAATGATGAATCTTGACTTTAAAATAGATTTAAGTTGACTTCGGTCAATATTTTGGGTAAACGGACCGGACCCATGATTTGACGGTCCCGGAGGGTGAAAAATCCGGGTGGTGATAAGTTGGTATCAGAGCTCTAGGTTATATGGGTCTCACAGTTTACAGACAAGCTTAGTAGAGTTTGAGGGATCGGTACGGAGACGTCTGTATTTATCCCTCAAAGGCTACAGAGTTAGGAAAAACTTCACATCTATTCTTTTCTGTCGTGTGATTTTGTTCTCTCAATGCTAAATTGAAACCTCTACTCTTGTCCTTTCACGAATGGTGAGGTCACGTACCGCTTCTTCAGCCGAACATCAACACAGACCAGTATTAGATCAGCTACATCTTCGGAGGCTTTTTGGAGGTTGGATAGGTTTCACCAAGCTCTTCGCTACCACTTTCAGGTGTGCATCTTCTAAGAATCCCAAGGATTATCTAGATAGTTGTCATGAGGTTCTCAGGAATATGGGGATAGTGGAGACCAACGGGATTGACTTTGCTACTTTTCGCTTGTCTGGATCCGCCAAGACTTGTTGGAGAGATTATTTTTTGGCTAAACCAGTTGGGTCACCAGCTTCAACTTGGGAGCAGTTTACTCAGCTATTTCTAGAGAAGTTTCTCCCCATCACTCAGAGAGATCTATCGGAGGCAATTTGAGCGTCTCCAGCAGGGTACTATGACTGTTACTCAGTATGAGACCAGATTCATCAACTTGGCCCGTCATGCTCTTATCATACTTCCCACTGAGAGAGAGTGAGGAGTTTCATTGAGGGACTCGTTCAGCCCGCTCAGCCAGATAGAGGTGGAGGTAGAGGTATTAGATGTGTAGGTAGATGTGCTAGAGGTAGAGGTACAAGTAATGTTCTAGTTTGTAGCAGAGATGCTTCAGTTTTATTTGATCCAAGATCTACATACTCCTATGTGTCATCTTATTTTTCACTGTATCTGGTCATGCCCAGTGATTCTTTGAGTGCTCCTATTTATGTGTCTACACCGGTGGGTGATTCTATTGTGGTAGATCGAGTCCATCGTTCATGTATAGTTGTGATTGGGGGTCTTGAAACTCGTGTAGATTTGCTTCTTCTGGACATGGTTGATTTCAATGTCATATTCGGGATGGACTGGTTATCACCTTATCACGCTATCTTGGACTGGCATGCCAAGACTGTGACCTTATCCTTGCCGGATTTACCTCTTTTAGAGTGGAGAGGGACTCCTGGTCATTCTACCCATAGTGTTATCTCATATATGAAGGCTCGGGGTATGGTCGAGAAGAGGTGTTTGACTTATTTGGCCTATGTTCGTGATTCTAGTGCTGAGGTTCCTTCTATTGATTATGTGTCTGTTGTTCGTGAGTTTCCTGAGGTATTTTCTTCAGACCTACCGTGTATGCCGAACTACAGGGATATTAACTTTTGCATTGATTTGGCTCCGGGCACTCAGCCCATTTTTATCCCACCGTATCATATGGCCCCTCCTGAGTTGAAAAAGTTAAAGGAGCAGTTGCAAGACTTGCTTGAGAAAGGTTTCATTAGACCGAGTGTTTCGCCTTGGGGTGCGCCGATGTTGTTTGTTAAGAAGAAGGACCGATCGATGAGAATGTGTATTGATTACCGGCAGTTGAACAAGGTTACAATCAAGAATAAGTATCCATTGCCGAGGATTGATGATTTGTTTGATCATCTTCAGGGTGTCAAGGTATTTTCAAAGATTGACTTGAGATCTGGCTACCATCAGTTGAGGATTAGGGCATCCGGTGTCCCTAAGACAGCTTTTCGTACGGTACGAGCATTATGAGTTCTTGGTGATGTCATTCGGGTTGACAAATGCCCTAGCAGCTTTTATAGATTTGATGAACCGAGTGTTCAGGCCTTACTTGGATTCATTTGTGGTAGTCTTCATTGATAATATTTTGATCTATTCTCGTAGCCGGGAGGAGCACGAGCAGCATCTTAGAGTGGTTCTTCATACTTTGAGGGATAGTCAGTTGTATGCTAAGTTTTTGAAGTGTGAGTTCTGGCAGAGTTCAATTGCATTCCTAGGTCTTGTTGTATCAGTAGAGGGTATTCAGGTTGATCTGGAAAAAATTGAGGCAGTCAAGAACTGGCCTAGACCAGCATCAGCTATGGAGATCCGGAGTTTCTTGGGATTGGCAGGATACTATCGTCGGTTTGTGGAGGGGTTTTCATCTATCGCAGCCCCGATAACCAGATTGACCCAGAAGGGTGCCCAGTTCAGATGGTCGGACGAGTGTGAGGCGAGCTTTCAGAAGCTCAAGACAGCTCTGACTATGGCACCGATGTTCGTTTTGCCCACAAGTTCAAGGCCTTATACAATTTATTGTGATGCATCTCGTATTGGACTTGGTGCGGTGTTGATGCAGGATGGCAAGGTCATTGCCTATGCTTCGCGGCAGTTGAAGATTCATGAGAAGAACTATCCATTTCATGACTTGGAGTTAGCAGCCATTGTTCACGCATTGAAGATCTGGAGGCATTATTTGTATGGCGTGGCATGCGAGGTGTTCACGGATCACAAGAGTCTGCAGTATTTGTTCAAGCAAAAGGAGCTAAATTTGAGGCAGAGAAGGTGGTTGGAGCTATTAAAGGACTATGATATCACCATCTTATATCATCCGGGAAAGGACAATATGGTGGCCGATGCTTTGAGTAAGAAGTCAGCCAGTATGGGCAGTCTTGTCTATATTCCGGTCGGTGAGAGACCGCTTGCTTTAGATGTTCAGGGTTTGGCCAATCAATTCGTGAGGTTGGATGTTTCTGAGCCCAGCCATGTGTTAGCTTGCATAGTCGCTCGTTCTTCTTTATTAGAGCGTATTCGAGATCGGCAGTATGATGATCCCCATTTATGTGTCCTTAGAGACACGGTGCAGCACGGAGGTGCCAAGCAGGTTACCTTAGGGGATGATGGAGTTTTGAGATTGCAGGGTCGAGTTTTTGTGCCTAATGTAGATGGGCTTTGAGAGTTGATTTTAGAAGAGGCCCATAGCTCCCGGTACTCTATTTCATCCGGGCGCAGCTAAGATGTATCAGGATTTGCGGCAGCATTATTGGTGGAGGAGAATGAAGAAGGTGTGACAACCCGGCCAGTCGTTTCATGAGTTACCACTCTGTTTCCCCCATTTCTACTTCTTTATGCTTTGTTTATTCGTGTTATGTACTATCGGGTTGGTCGGATCGAATCCGGAATGATTTTGGTAAGGTTTGAGACACTTAGTCCCTTTTGAGGAAGCTTAAGTTAGAAAAGTCAACTGGATGTTGACTTATGTGTTAGAGGGCTCGGATGTGAGTTCTGATGCTTCGGATAGCTTTGGGAGGTGATTTGGGACTTGGGAGCGCGATCAGATTGAGTTTTGGATGTTCGGAATAGATTTAGGCTTGAATTGGCGAAGTTGATATTTTGGCGATTTCTGGTTGGTAGGCGAGATTTTGATATAGGGGTCGGAATAGAATTTCGAGAGTTGCAGTAGTTCCGTTGAGTCATTTTGGACGTGTGTGCAAAATTTCAGGTCATTCGGACGTGGTTTGGTCGGGTTTTTGATCAAAAGCGAAATTTAGAAGTTTTTGGAAACTTAGGCTTGAATCCGATGTGTTTTGATTGATTTAATGTTGTTTAAGGTGTTTTGAAGATTGGTATAAGTTTGAATGAGGTATTGGGTTATGTCTGTGCTTTTGGTCGAGGTCCCGGGGGCCTCGGGGTGATTTCGGATGTTGACGGGAAGTTTGAGACTTTATTGCAGCTGCTGAATTTGCTGCTTCTGGTATTTTCGCACCTGCGGATTGGGGACCATAGGTGCAACGCCGCATGTGCGGACGATTCGTCGCAGAAGCGAAAAGGGGCTTGAAGTGCAGAGACCGCAGAAGCAGTTAGGGTGACCGCATCTGCGATGTCGCAGATGCAAGTAGAGGACCGTAGATGCGGACTAAGGGGAGTTAAGTGAATTCCGCAGAAGCGGAGGAAGAACCACAAATGTGGTACCGTAGAAGCGGATATTGGGCCGCAGATGCGAAAATGTTTGGGCAGAAGATATAAATTGTGGCCTTTGCGATTTTGAGCTATTTTCACCATTTCTACTTCGGCTTTGGAGCTTTGGACGAATTGAAAGAGGGATTTCAAGGGAACTTCATTGAGGTAAGGAATTTGGACTTAAAACTCGTTCCTATGCTATTATTTCCCGGATTAGGGCTATGATTAAGGGAATTTAAGGGTTAAAATTGGGAAAGCAAGGGCTTGGAAACTTAGACCTTTGCTTGAGGATTTGAAGGACCATTTGAGGTCAGATTTCAGAGCTTTTGATATGTATGAACTCGTGGGGAGATAAGGAATCTATTTATATAAAAATTATCGAATTTCGAGACGTGGGCCCGGGGGTCGGGTTTCAGTAATTTAGGGATTTATATTGTAAATTGATTATTTTTACTTGGACTTCGTTCCCTTAGCATATTTTGACGTCCTCGTTCTGATTTTGGATAGATTCGACGCGAGTGGAGGCCAATTCGAGGGGCAAAGGCGTCGCGAGCTAGAGATTTGACCGGTTCGAGGTGAGTAATGATTGTAAATGAAGTTCTGAGGGTATGAAACCCCGGAGCTTGCACATCGTTGTGCTATATTGAGGCGACACAGATGCTTGATGACGAGCGTGGGGTCATGCACTATTGGGGATTGTGACTTGGTCCGTCCCGAATGACTATTTTTACCGCGTATTTGACTGAAATCTATTTGCTATCATCATAATTTGGGTTGAATGCCATATTTGGGCCTTGTGCCAACTATTTGAACCCTTCGGGGATTTTTACTGGTATTTCCTCACTGATTTGATTTTATACTTGAACTCAGTCATGTTATATTTCACTGTTTTCGTACTCAGCCAACTCAATCATGTTATATTTCACTATTTTCGTACTCAGCCATGTTTACTCTGTTTTAAACACTTACATGATCTTTTAAATGATTTTTTGGACTGAGAATCATGTTTTACTATTGCTCGAGTGGCTTGTGAGGATTTTAACTGAGTAAGGCTGAGGGCCTATGTTGTGATGAAACATTTGATACTGATTATGAGGCCGAGGGCCTGAGATATGTACGCCACGAGGTGGCATGATCGATATGAGGCCGAGGGCCTAGTGATGATGCCACGAGGTGGCTTGATATTGTGTTTGGGCCGTAAGGGGCCCTTCCAAGAGTCTGTACACCCCTAGTGAGCGCGGGTACCCATTGTGATGTAAGATATAGCCTGAGGGGCTGGTATTGTTCTGAGATATTGCCCGAGGGGCGGATTTGTGGATACTGTGCCCGAGGGGAGAACCTTTATGTGTTTATTTTCCTTGATTGCCTGTCAGTTACCTGCTTAATTGTTGAAAAAGGCTTTTCATGAAGTTAAATTTGAGTTAAAGAATTTTACCTATTTTTCACTAGTTTACTGTTTTAAATGGTTTTACTGCTTCATTATAGCATGCTTTATGCCTTACGTGATTTCCACTAGTCAATTGACACCAATTGTTATATTTTGGGAAATAATTAGCAATTTAATTATGAAATATAAATAATAAGTAGATATTGACACTAGTTAATTACATTGTTGCGCTTTATATATAGTTACAATGAACGTCACTATATATATAATAAGTAGATATTTATAGCGACCATAAATTACGTTTACTATGGTTCCACTAGTCAATTGACGCCAATCGTTATATTTTGGGATATAATTAGCAATTTAATTATGAAATATAAATAATAAGTAGATATTGACACTAGTTAATTACATTGTTGCGCTTTATATATAGTTACATTGAACGTTTATATATATGTGTATAGTAGCCAACATATAATTTCATTCATTAAGGTCATGCGTATATTGATAGCGACCATATAATTACGTTTACTATGGTTCCACTAGTCAATTGACACCAATCGTTATATTTTGGGATATAATTAGCAATTTAATTATGAAATATAAATAATAAGTATATATGGATTCATATTTTCTTGCGCCACCGAATTTTCTTGGTTTGAATCCATTTTTTAGATAGGGTAAAGTGTCCACTTGACTTGGTTTGATATGAAGGAAGTATAATAAATCGTATACCGTATTTGTTTTTAAGAAAGGAAGAAAGCACAATAATTTGTATACACACTAAATCGTATAATTTGTATAAACATAAAATACACATAAATACAATGGAAATACAAATATAATACACAAGACTCTTCAGCTCCCAACATTTAATTTTGCATATTTCAAGGCTTGGAATTTAATTTTGTGTTTTGGAGGGAAAAATATAGGCTAATTAGTTAGGGGGTCTTGGATATCTTTTCACTTGTGTGGCCAAAGCTAGGTCACACCAGTTGGGCCGTTTATCATTACCCTTTATTTATGGTATTATACGTCTCTCTATGTGTTCTTCGTCTCTCTATGTCCTCAACCGCTTCTTAACTACTCCCTTCGTTCACTTTTACTTGGCACGTTTTGACTTTTCACGCCCATTAAGAAATAATAAATGAAGTGCATAATTTATCATGATACTCATATTAATTGATGCATATTTTATTGGATTTAAGAAAATAATTTGAAATGAGTAATAAATACTGTAGGTATATATAACAGAATTTTTTTTTTTATTTTCTCTTGATATGCGTAAAGTGATAAGTAAAAATGAAAATCTATTTTTAATATATATGCCAAGTAAAAATGAACGGAGGGAGTATCTCCATTATTTTAACTGAACATTTTCTTTAATTCTTTATATCTTTTATATATTTTTAATGCTTTTTTCTCTTTACTATTTAGAATCGTACTCCCTATCCCTATACTTCACCCTAAAGGAAGCTTCCTTGAAATTCAAGATCCTGTAGAGTGAGGTGTTGTTCTTGGAGTCTTAAATGGGTAGAGACATAGTGCCATTCTTCCTTTCTAGAGCATAACTGAATGAATTACTACGCGCGTCAAGACTTTTTTACAAGAATTTATTAAGTTGGGTGAAAAATCAAAGAGTCAGTCAAAAGAGTAATAGCATATCATATCACTTGTCATTAACCCATTGTATTGCTCTTCTCTGCTAACTCTGAACGAAAGAAGAAAAAAGAGCCGAAGAAAAAATGTTTGCTTTGTTAGCTTCCGCATGACTTCTAACTTTTTTCGATCCTAACAAATACTACAAGATGCGACTTTCTCTTTTTTTTTTTCTTTTTTTTTTGTGCGACTTTCTCATTTCAATATGATGAAACATATAGTTTAAAATGTTAAATTAAAATTCAGTTAGTATGAATCTCGAGAAGTGAAACATGATAACTAAAATGGGAGGGATGGTGTAATACCTAATTCCTTGGTTCACTCGCTTAAGATGGTGAAGGAAAGCTCGCCTCTTTTATGGTCATACCATGGAGCTCAGATTTTATTTCATCGTCCATTTAGATTCAAGGAACCTTTAAAGAGTTATGTTGCAGAGCCAGGGAACACTTAATAGCCACTACTTACATTAAAAGCAAGAAATAAATAAGAGTGATATATTCACTGGATCGACCTGACAAGTTTTTATGAAAAATTACAATACTAATGCAGTTCATGATTTTTGTACGTTTGTTTATGCTATTGGAACTAGGGAACATCTGAAGTCAAACTCTAATTTTCATTTCTAGATAATACTTTAAAAAAATTGAGCACATAGTACAAATAGTTGAGGTAGTATCACTAGTACTATTCACTACATATGCAGATTTAATAAGATTACTTGTAATTTACACTTGTTGCTCTTGCAAATACCAGAGTTTTTGCTCAGTCTAGTAAGTAACAACCTATAAACTCCAAAGTCTAATCAACAAGTAACAACCCAAAAAAAAACAGATAATAAAAGAACCCAAAACGTAACTACTACTAAGTTGTTTTGAAGAAATATTTACTAAGGTTTAACATTTAATCATTTAGTAAATATTTCTTCAAAACAAGTCAGCAGCATCGGCCAAGGTCATTCCCAATCCCATTAGGTCTTCTTGTGCTGGTGCATTAATAACATCATCAAACAGCCACTTCTCCAGCAACGTTAACGGAACTTCCGATTCCAAATTCGGCTTGCTTTCCTCTTGAAATAAAAATCCATTTTCAGCATTCAGATTCGGCAAATTCGGCTTGCTTTCAACTTGGAAAGTCCCAGCATTTTCAGGTGTGAAAGCGTTACACTCATCTGCCATCATCGATTGAGACATAAAGATTGGATCAAAACCCTCTGGTGTTGTTGCACTAATGGTCCCTTCACTAGGACTAGAAGACTGCCCGATTGATAAATTATTAAAGGAGCTTTGAGTAGTACACTCCGAGTTTGATTGACTAAATTGAGATGATTTGGGGGAATTTTTCATCCAATTTTGAAGCAATCGAGAAATATTTTCAGCACTAGATGCATAAGTACAAGATGATTGAACAGGTTGAGGGATAGGATTATTTGGCGGAGAATTCGATTTGTCAAGGGACAAAGCCTCACAAAGAGCTTTTTTAGCCATGTGGATATCAGTTTGAAGCCTCCTCTCCCACTGTCCTTTTGAGACATTTGATTGAGACGATGAGCTTATTCCCTCTTGACTACTATTTTCATCATTCCCTTGAAGTTTCTTCAGCTTCTTTCTCAGATGAGTATTCCAGTAATTTTTTATATCGTTGTCCGTCCTTTGTGGAAGATATGATGCTATCGCAGCCCATCTACACACAAAAAAAAAAAAAAAAAAAAAAAGTTAGACACTCTAACCCTAAAATAAATTATAGTATAAAATAGATCTCTCCCAAATCCCTATTTGGATATGCAACATATAAAATTGGATCTAATCCTAAAACAAGAAAAACAATGAAGTTTTGCATGGTACCTGTTGCCAAGAAGAGCTTGGAGGTGAATAATCATCTTTTCTTCATGTTCTGTGAAGTTGCCACGTTTGATTCCCGGACGGAGATAATTAGTCCATCTAAGTCTACAGCTCTTGCTGCATCTAAGCAAACCTGGGAAGAAAAAAAGATGAACGGCTGTGAGTACATAGAGATTGATGATAAGGTTGATCTGGTGGATGTAATTCATTTTTCAAGGGGATGTAAAGCAGCAGAATATTTATTACTCCTACTACTAGACATTTAATGACTCCAACAAACAAACTTGATCTCCAGAAAAAAGATAAAGAACATAAGAGTTTTCAGATTAAAATGTTTACCAGTATTACTGGGAACAGCTCTCCAGTTACCAGGACCATGTTGTTGAATATATGAAACCAAGATGATATCCTCTTCTGGTGTCCATGGTCCTTTCTTCACCCCTATTTTATCACAACAAGGTGGCCTTCCCATTCTATTCTCAAGCAACAAATCTTTTTTCCTTTTTTTTTAAGTGACTACTTTCAGTGGAAAAACAAGAAGTGGTTTTGTTTCTGATCTTTCTCTTGCTCACTGAATGGGATATATTGGATTTCTTTCAAGAGTGAAGCAAAGTTGAGACAAGCGTCTAAGCCAGTGGGGGTCCTTGTCTATATATACACTATTTGTTGAAGAGAGAAGGAGAAGAGCACAAGGTGGTCTTTACGCTGACTAAAGATGAAGAAGTGGTAAAATAGCTATGTGTCCAAAGAGTCAAAAGCGGACAGCAATGAGCATTTACTCATTTGCTTGCAAAAGTCAGCTGTTTGTTTATGCTTTAGTAATCCTTTCTCATCTTTTTCTGCCTCACAAACCGCGTAGCTTCTGTTTCTTATTTTCAACATTAATTCTCATGCAGTTTCTATTAATTGGATTTTTATTACGCTCTTAAATTTTTTGACATCCCTTTAATTTAGCCTTGCATCATTTTACAATCTCACAAAAATATTACTAATTCCTATATGTCTCAATTTATTTGTCACATTTCGCTTTTTTATTTTACCTGTGCTACTATCGATCAGAAAAACACGTGATACATGTAATATATCAACGGGGTAAAAAACAATAATTGTAACAACTGAATTACCAGTGTTAAATTTTCAACGATCAAAGTGAACATGACTATACTGTTAAGTGTTAGTTCTGATTTTCTTATCATTTTTGGTTTTCCTGTGTCTTGAAGGAAAGGAAATATATTTTTCATTATTTAGTTTATCTTTTACGAAAAGGAAAATATAATTATTCGATATTTGGCTAGTCCTTTTTGTTGGAGGAAAAAGTTTGAACTTATACAAATTGAGGATCATTTCTTCTAATTTAGTAGCATCTACAATGTAGCCATGAGGGTTTGAGAGTCTTGTTTAGGGAGAGAATTTTTGGGAAAAGTGTTACCCTGGCACTTGTGTGATGCCTCTTTTTTGAGGTTGTTTTCTCAATATTTTGTACTCTTTTTATATTGTGGGCATAGGTCAATTGATCGAACCACCTTAAATATTTGTGTCTCTTTTGATATATTTCTCTTTTGTCGTCTAATTTATCGTCTTAAAAGTATGTTTTGTTAGCTTTCGCATGACACCTGATTAATTTGATCCTAATATATACATGGAGTAAAACATATAAAAAGATTTAAAGTTTGTTGAGATTAATTATTTTCCACTAGTTTATATAATCAGTGCTAGTTCTGTTAGAGTTAGTTAGTGGCAAGCATAGACAGCTGTCAGTTAGTTTTAGTTAGTTAGCTTAGCTTTGTCTTTACATACTTGTATATAGTGGGGGAGTTCCACTCATTTCAGAGATTGAATGAATAGAATACAAATTCCTTTTCTTCTAGAATGTTCATCTGCCTGCCTTCCTCTTCTCTCTTCATCGAATAACATTGAGCTTATGGTGTGAAGCTTCCGCCATTGTTGCTGGTGCATTTGCAGCTCAACTAGGGAAGAAATTACTGTTCCATTGCCTGAATTTGTTATGGTATCAGAGCAAGGTCAGAAGTTCCGATTTATTTTTCCAGATCTGTTAAATCTAGATTCATCATCCTCGATTTTGTTTAGACTATGCGCATGAAAACTTTGATCTCATCGATTTCAATACATTCCTCTTAGAATTCTCTATCATAATTTCAAATCTGTAGTTAGAATCTTCTGTAAGTTGATTAGTTGAATTTTACACCTTGTAAGAGATGGCTACTGGCGGAGATGATGAACAGTTTACATCGACCATGGTTGAATCTCCTAATTAGCCAATTGTTGACATTAGCAGTCCTTTTTACATGCATCCCTCTGATAATCCCAGAATAGCCCTAGTTCCTATTTTATTTGATGGATTTGGTTAAAGCTCATGGAGAAGAGGTGTGATGAGAGCCCTTTCAATGAAAAATAAACTAGGCTTCATCAATGGGGACTGTAAAAGGCTAGATCCAGACTCCTCAAGCTATCGATTATAGGAGAGATGTGATGATATGGTGACTTCATGAATTTTGAATTCCTTGGCAAAGAAAATTGCAGACACTGTTGAGTATGTGACAAATGCACGAGTTGTGGAAAGAGCTTGAAGATTGATATGATCAAACAAATGGAACAAAGCTCTACCAAATTCAAAAGCAGATTAACGACTTGTCTCAAGGAGCTCATGATATTACTGGTTACTATACCAAAATGAAAAAGCTGTGGGAAGAACTTACTACTCTAATTGCTAAATCTCATTGCACCTGCAATTACACATGTGGAGAAAGGGAAAGTATGCATAAAACAGAACACGACAGAAGGTTAATACAATTCCTTATGGGACCAAATGAGACCTACATTGTGGTTCGAGGTAGTATCCTCATGATAAATCCTCTTCCCACAATTGCACAAGCCTTTTCATTGCTAATTTAAGAGGAAAGATAGAAAGAAATTAAACCTCATAACGACTTAGCTCTTGAATCATCAGCCCTAAATGTCAACACAAGCAGGACATCATCATTCAAGATAAATTACTCTCCTAATAACTCTCACAACTATAGAAAGAGACCCTTCTGTTATTACTGCAAAAGGCCAGGACACGCGAAAGAGAAGTGATACAAACTTCATGGTTATCCTAAAGGCTTCAATCAAAATTAGAATCCAAATCTAAGTCATAACCAAGCTTCCAGTTTCAATCAAAATCCAAGACAAAACTATAACTATGGGAATAATTCTGGTGTGAGCCAAAGTACCAAGTTCAATAGGGAAAATAGAGGAATGGCTAATACACATATAGCAACCACAGATACTCAACATACTGGTGATGAGAACTACAGTGCTCAAATTGTGAGTCTCACAAAGGAAGAATATAGTCAACTTGTGAACCTACTACAACAGTTTCAATCAGGAGGAGGAAGAGACAGCTCAGACAATGTCAACACTGCACCTCCTCTATTAATTTTGGAGGTACCATAACCTGCACCTCCTCTATTGATTTTGGGAAACTCACATGTGAATGTTTCAAAAACAAGATTGATTCATGGATTAAAGATTCAGGGGCATCAAATAACATGACCTTTAATAGATCCTTATTAACCAATATAGTAACTCTACCTTATCCTCTACTTGTCATTCTCCCAAATGGTTACAAAGTGAAGGTGACTGAGATTGGTAATGTTTTACTTACTCCTAAGATCACTCTGAATATGGTAATGTTTGTTCCTTCTTTTAAATACAACCTGATCTCTGTTCATTCTCTAACTTCTCATTTTAGTTGTCTTGTTGCCTTCATTAAGCACAGTTGTATACTGCATGCCTCTTCAATGAAGAGGCCTCTGGTGATTGGTAGAGTCAAAGATGGACTTTACATCTTATGTCCAAGGAGCTTGAAGAACAACAGTACAAGTCCTGGAGCAAATGTCATTAATTTCTTGTCCATCCCTGTCACTCACTGCACTTGTAACACACAATGTCCACTTCATTCTATTGTAAATACACCATCCCAAGTCAATAAATGTGTTCTCTCATCTTCAATTGTACATGGTTCAAGTGCAGGTATTGAAAAATAATTTCTTTTTGTGAATTCATCATCTAATTTTTCTAGTGCTTTTTCTCATCTGTGTATTGTATATTGGAGATAGTGTGGATGTTCAGTGGCATAACAGACTTGGGTATGTTCCCTTTGTAAAAATGAAAAGTATCTCCTCTATTCCTATGACTTTTTCTTCCAAACAACCCTTTAATTACACCATCTGCCTAATGGCCAGACAGGAAAGACTCCCATTTCTTCAGAGAACTAACACTACCAATATGATTTTTGAGCTCCTACATGTTGACTTATGGGGACCATATCATGTTTCTACACATGATAAGTACAAATATTTCATGACCATTGTGGATGACTTTAGTAGGTCCACTTGGACTCATCTCCTATCCAGTAAAAACAATGCTCATCAAGTACTTGAGGGATTCATTAGTCTGGTGGAAAATTAGTTTGGAGTAAATGTTAAAAATGTGAGAATACATAATGGACTAGAGTTCACCAATGCAGAAACAAATATGTTATTCCAATCCAAAGGTATATACATCAAAGAACTTGCCCCTACACTCCACAACAAAATGGTGTAGTGGATAGAAAACACAAGTATCTCCTTGAAACAGCTAGAGATCTCCTCATTCAATCTAAACTGTCCCTAAAATATTGGGGTGAATGTATACTCTGTGCAACCTTCCTCATAAATAGACTCTCTTCCACTTCTATTAATAATCAAACTTCATATGAACTGTTGTATAAGAGAAAGTCAAAGTACTCTCAGCTAAAAGATTTTGGCTGCCTGTGCTACCCCATTGTACCTAAACCTCACAGAGATAAATTTAAACCTAACACAACTCCACAAGTATTTGTTGGCTATCCTTTCAATACAAAGGGATACAAAGTCCTAAGTTTGGCCACTATAAAGATCACTGTTTCCAGAGATGTGGTTTTCAATGAGTTTATCTTTCCATTTGGAACCAATTTGGATATATCTCCCCAATCATGTGTCCTTCATTCAATTCATTTTATTGAACCTCTATGTGAGCAGCCTTCTGATAGTACAAACATTACACAACAAATATCTGAGCATTTGAGTGTTCAAAGGAATAATACTGACAAAACAACTAATCTCATGTCACCTATACATGATCACTCCTCATCATCCTCCATAATACCTAACTCTCCAACACAATTTCCATCATAAGATCACACTGAACAACATTATGCAGAACCCATGCAGCTGAGACAGTCCTCAAGAACATAGAAGGCACCTAGTTATCTACAAGACTATATACATTCCCTACCTAAACTTAAACCAAATACTAACTCCCTTAATGCACTGTTTTCTATGAACCATCATGTTGCCTCTGATCAATTAACTCATAACAGTCAAGTTTTGTGAGTAATGTTTGCCATGATAGGGAACCATCATCATATGAGGAAGTAGATATTGATCCTGCATGGCAAACTACAATGACACAGGAGTGTGAGGTTCCAACCATACTTGGGACCTGGTAGCTATACCACCAGGGAAACAATCAATAAGATGCAAGTGGGTTTACAAAGTGAAGCATAAAGCTGATGGTAGTATAAAAAGGTTCAAGGCCAGATTAGTTGTGAAAGGTTATACACAACAGGCAGGAATTGACTACACAGAGACATTCTCCCCGGTAGTGAAGATGACAACAGTGAGAGCATTAATAGCCACAGCAGTGAAGAAGGGATGGTGTATATCTCAGCTAGATGTAAACAATACCTTCCTCCATGGAGACCTCAATGAAGAAGTATATATGCAGACTCCACCTGGACTGGTTGTGGATAACCCTGGACTGGTGTGCAAATTGAACAAGTCTCTCTATGGTTTAAAGTAAGCTAGTTGACAGTGGTATGCAATACTGACTAAAGCTTTGTGCTCAAAAAGATATACACATTCCATAAATTACTACTCACTCTTTCATAAGGAAAATGGAAATTCCTTGGTATATGTTGTAGTATATGTGGATGATGTGCTATTTACTGGAACTGATCAGGAAGAGATCACACAATTGAAAGACTCCTTACATGAGCAGTTTAAGATCAAAGATCTGGGACAACTGCACTAATTTCTAGGGTTATAGGTAATGTACAAGGATGATGGTGTAATAATTTCTCAAAGAAAATTTGTGCTGGACATGTTGAAGGAGTATAACTGCCTAGATTACAAGCCTTGTTCTTCACCCTTAGACCCTATAGTAAAGCTAAAGGCCAAAGAAGGTATCATTTTATAGGATCCTATATACTATAGGAAACTGGTATGAAAGTTAAATTTCCTAGCTAACACTAGACTGGACACTGCATATAGCGTTCAACACTTGAGTCAGTTCATGCAAGAGCCCAGAGAACCCCATTTAAAGGCAGCTTTCCATCTGCTTAGATACCTGAAAAGTGATCCCGCTCTGGGAATCTTCATGTCTTGGGATGCAGATTGCACAGTCAAGGCATATTGTGACTCTGATTGGGCAAGTTGTCCAGATTTCAGGAGATCCATTACAGGTTATTTAGTGCTTCTGGGAAATAGTCTTGTTAGTTGGAAGTCCAAGAAACAAGAAACTATATCATTATCTTCTGCAGAAGCAGAGTACAAGGCTTTGAGGAAAGTAGTGGGGGAACTAGTATGGTTGAGCAGGCTGTTTGAAGAACTAGATGTCCCTTTTCCAATGTCTATTTCAGTGTGTTCTGTGAGAGTCAATCTGTACTTCACATTGCCAAGAATTCAGTCTTCCACGAGAGAACCAAACACATAGAAGTGGACTATCACTTTGTGCGCGATCAATTGCGAGCAGGATTAGTCTCACTCCACTCTATTGGAATAGACAGTCAACTAGTAGATATTTTGACTAAAGCCTTAACTGGAATCAAACATAGTTCCACATTGAGCAAGTTGGTTGTGTTTGCAACACTTCCAACTTGAGGAGGAGTGTTGAGATTAATTATTTTCCACTAGTTTATATAATCGCCGCTAGTTCTGTTAGAGTTAGTTAGTGGCCAAGCATAGACAACTGTCAGTTAGTTTTAGTTAGTTAGCTTAGCTTTGTCTTTACACACTTGAATATAGTGGGAGGAGTTCCACTCATTTCAGAGATTGAATGAATACAATACAAATTCCTTTTCTTCCAAAATGCTCATCTGCTTGCCTTCCTCTTCTCTCTTCATCGAATAACATTGAGTTTATGGTGTGAAGCTTTGGCCATTGTTGCTGGTGCATTTGCAGCTCAGCTAGGGAAGAAATTACTATTGCATTGCCTGAATTTGATAGAGTTAAAGCGATAATGCATTATTATTCCAATGGTTTAATTGCATTACAAATTAACGATCATTGTTCAGTGAAAGGAGGACAATGCACTAAAGAGCATAGGTAAACGATTTAGTAGAAAAAGAGATTGATTGGTTGAATCTTCTTAGAGGAGTTTCTAGATTAGGTGAATTTATGACGATAGTGAAGTAAGAACCATATTATTCATTAGTCACACCTTCAATGAGACATATAATCGTACTAATTCTTAAGGACTTTGCTTATTGATTCTCCATTTGTATGTTTTTTAATCAAGCAATTTGTCTGAATGCCACTTGCACCTCTCATTTAATTCGATAGAGAAGATATATATAGTTTATGAGGGAGATAGGTTTTATTTTATTGAGAGGCATATGATAAGATTTTCTTTTATTTGACAGGATAATCATAGAGTTAAAGTAATAAATCTCAAGTTCCAATAGTTCCATATAAATGACATTTAGTAATTTAATTCTGTTATATATGGTAGATTCCATGAACTGATCAGACATGCTGGAAAAATGCGGTTCTCTATCAGAGGCGGAGTCAGAATTTGAAGTTAATGGGTTCGGGATTCTATTCCTTCTAAGTTACTGAGTTTTAAATTAATAATTCTTACATATTCAATGAATTTTTAAAAGCAAATATAGAGTTTGGACCAAAGCTATTGGGTTCAACCGAACCCGCATCCGAAGCTCTAGCTCCGCCCCCGTTTACTATTTTCTAATTCTACAGATCTTCTGCTCAACAAAATAATTCGTCATATTTTTTTAAGTGGCAGCCCATCAAGGAAAAGAAATAGAGAAAAACATACACTAAATTAGATAAATTTATTAGGGGCACGATTCGTAAAAAGATCTCCTAACAGGTCAGTGAGAGCTATTTTTCCAACCATAGCACGTGTCACGGGGGCGATTTTAGTCAGTCAAAACTCACACCCGCGCGGCAGTCAAGTCGTACACTTGACTCAGCCTTTCCCAATTACTTAGCCAATTTTCATCAAGTTTGGCCTAAAACGAAATTTAGACAGCAATTCAATAAAGAACACACACATATACGGGAAAATCCCAACCTTTGCATTAATGTGGAAAATATACAAAGGACCCTCACTTTGCTATGAACACAGTCCGCTCACAGCCCACTTTTTGACATAGAACACAAGTCGTTCTTGTCAACACTAAGATCTGCCCAAGCCAAACCTTAGCCCCTTTTTGAAACAACTGAAACCCTCACGTTTCACTCTTGTTTCCCACTTAGAATTTCTCACGAAATTCCCCACATTCACTCCTTTTTTCTGCCTAAGTCACAAAGGTCCTATTTATAGAATATAGGCAGCCCTTAGACTTGGCAGCACATGACACTTGTTGTCTACAGCTTTTGCCACTTGTCGGACTAAGACTAATTCTGCTCCTAACATGTAGTTGACATCCCCAACTACTTAGGACACATTATACACGAAATGGGGACATTATACAAGCATGATCAGATCATGGGACAAAGAGGTTATGACAAGGTAACCGCCAACTACTTTCCATGTGCATTGCATGTGCCATTCTTCACTTGGCCAGCTGATTCGTGCCCAAGACTGGCATTGCGCCCAACCTTGGCACATCTTGACATTGCTTCCGCGCCAATGCCTTGCCCGCATCCGCTGCCTGTGATTTTGCCACACATGCCCGACGCCGCTGCCGCCCACACACTGTCTTGGCCCAAATCTGCCTTGCTCATGTCAACCTTCATTTCCCTCGTGCCATTGCTTGTATTTTCCTTCACATAGCTTTGCCTTAGCTATTGAAAGCCTTTTCCATCATCCCGCATTTCCGTCTTGTCTTAGCTTAGCCCGCACTTAGCTGCCATAACCCAAAGTGCCATGCCCCTGACTTTGGCGCGCATGTCGTGCCATGCCGCCCTAACATTGCCCACACAGCTTTGTCAAGCCTTTGCCAAGCGCACCTTGCCTGTCCCAAGGTCTTGACCCATACTTGCCTACAACAACCCTCAATGACAATGTCTTGTCCGTCTTCCGCATGATCGTTTTGCCCGCACATGGGCCAATGACAAGGCCATCACGCCCAAATCCTTGCCACAACCGTGCCACGCCCGATGACAAAAAATCAGGCCCTAACAGCACGTTACAATAATTTTATAGACAGCCTCTTAATTAACCTTAATTTATTTTTTCATTTTTATTAAACGGAATATAGTTGTCCTGCTTAACTGGTTACAAATAATATAAAGGGCATACGTACTTTCCATGACAAAGATCGGCAATTTGACTTAATCCTAAGAAGGGAGCAAGAAAGCATTAGTCTTACTCTGCACAACTGGATAATTTTTTCTAGAACTATTCGGTCAGGTTTGAAAAGATTCGCTAGTCGACATTAGATTGACATTTTCTTTGTTTGCTTAAGCCTAAATCTTAGGATTATGTTTCTAATTGTATGAAAACTTTCACATGGTTCTTGCCAATTTACGCATGACTTCTACTGTTGGTGATTCGGTGCAAGCAACCTCTTTCCCCGTTAAAATTGCACGGACTAGTCAGTTTTCGAACTAGTCATTTAAAAATAGTCAGCGTTTGTCAAGTCGTTGAAAAATAGCCATTATTTTGCTGCAATAAAGAACGATCCAGCATAATATACTGAAGTTCAGTGCATCCAGTGACGAAGCCAGAAATGTTTCTAAGGGTATTCAAACTTGAAAGAAGTAGAAAAAAAATTCCGACAAAGGGTGTTCAATATAGGTTTTATATATCTAAAATCAATATTTTATTTATATACACAGTGTAATTTTTCGGCGAAGGGTGGTCAGTTGACCACCCTTTGCTCAAGGTGGCTTCGCTCACTTGTAAAAAATTCGAACTCCCGCATATTATGCTGGAATATTTTCCGAATTTTGAATAGTGTTTTCGTTCAGATTTATCCTTACATAAAAAGTGGCTAAATTTTGATGACTTTTAAAATTGTGACTATTTTTGAATGACCACTTAACGAACTATTTTTGAATTTCTCCCCCCACAAACTAGACCCACACCAAGGCCCAAAAATACTTATTATAAAAAATAAAAAAATAAAAAAATAAAAAAAAAGAGGAAACGCAATATTTCAGTATGTAAAAAAAGGTCAAAGAGGACACCTCAGCACGTTAAGCTAGAAGACAAATTCAGTGATGAAAAGACGGGAAAACCCTTTTTTGTCCTATCTTAGTTCATTGTGTGAAGTGAAGGATTTTGGACTTCTGTTGGTGGTGGGGTAATGACCGGGTAGGGCCGGATGCGGCATACTCCATGCTGAGTTGGGCAGATTTTCCATTTTTCTTTTCCGGGACCAGTCCCCACCTCATCCTTGCCCGTCCTACAGATGATCTATAACTAAAAATTTCCATAATCTTCTACTAATAAAGAAAAGATGGCATAATAAAAAAGTAATTAGTCCGACGGTGCTTCACCAGTCAAAAGATAACATCTTATTAAGTAAGCCTGAATAATATCCTTAATATCTTTACAAACAGTAGTGACATCTCAAAAAGACTAACCTTGGTTTGCTGACAAAATATGGCATCCAAAAAATAAAAACACATGTAAATAGTTAAGAGCAAGAAAGTACTGCATAAAGGTGACGCCAAAATACTTAACCAATCATGTGACAGGTAACTTGAGAGCAAGAAACTATTGCAGTACGTGGCAGTTGCTGCTGAACAAGTTACATTTTATAAGTAAAAACAAGTCAAGGTTAGCTTTCTTTTTCTTCCCTTTTTTAAGTTTTGACTTACTACTATCGAACATGAAAGTTTTGGAGCTTATAATGGAAACATAAAAATTGTCTTTTCTCAATGTTCCTCTCCAGATCTTGATCCTTCCGAAAATAGAAGTCAACACATTCATACTGATGAGTTCATTTCTTTATCAAAAATTCTCCCACAATTTAAGAAATTACGTCACCCTTTTTAGAAAATTGAAGAAATTCTATAACAAAAGCATAAAATATTGATGTTCTTGAAGAATAAAAAAAACTGTCCAAAAACAATTATTGGCTTGGTATCCATAAATAAGCTAGCATGCCGTGAGTGAAAGTTGAACACTGCAATGAGAAGATTGTGGAAGAAGTTGAACTCATCCGTTACATGAGGTAATTTGGTACTCCCATTGTCTCAATTTGTGTGGCACCATTCGAATTTCGGGAATTAACTTTCTAAATTTTAACAGTAAATTCGTATATAGAATTTTTATTTTTTTAAGTAAATTCTATAAAATTAAAAACTACATTAAAAGTACTACAAGTCATATTAGTTACTACTAATTCAAAACACTTAATTTTGTACAACAGTGCTGCCTGCTTTTTACTGTATTTATCTCTTTACGTGTTGATCAGGGTTTATCAACAATGGAGCACTTGTTCAATAGTAAGTGCCATCTAGCTAAGCTAAGCAGAACGGAAGAGTGAAGCTTAGCCACTTTTGGTTTTTTGGACTGTACTAATAACTACGTTTCAGCATTTCTTTGATTATTGTTATTATTATATGTTTATATGTGATTAATTGGCCAGGCAGTGGATGTGGTTAGTGTGACTTACGTATACCCTTGCGTCAACAAGTCAGCCCCACGTACAACCCTGCTGACATTGCTCATTCAATTTTGGCCTCTTTTGTCCGGGTTTTATGGGCTTAGCTAAACCAAATGTATCTGTACATGAAAATATATATATATATATATATATATATATATATATATATATATATATATATATATATATATATATATATATATATATATATATATATATATATATGATGTGAACATTTACAGAAATTTGAACAATTATAAGATTTTGAATTCATAATTTCAAAAGTATAATAGGTTCTGTAGTGAAAAATTGTAAAGGTTGAACTCATAAAATATAAATTTTGGATCCACTTGTGCCCCTAAAAAAAGAAATAAGAATTAAAGAAGAGAAATTGCAATGAAATTTTGCTCTTCTCATAAATATTCATAAATGTATGAATAGTTTTTATGCGTATATATGACAATATACATGATACACGTATCAAGACTTAAGACGGATAGTAATGTGTAAAAAACTTTCTTCTGCATATATGCAGCTTAATGGAAGATTGTGTACGGTCTTCACATGTTCTCAAGTGGTCCTAGTAAGGAGCTGATCAATATGAGTTCCAGAATTTGTATGAGGATTGAGGTATATATATGGAATAGGAAAAAAAATGAATGCTTGTCACGAATTTGCTATCTCGCCTTTGCAGAAAAAGGATTGTGATTGAAATAACAATCTTACTTTTGTTGGGCACGTGCCCATGTTGTCCGGTCAAAGGCCAATGGCCTAATCTTATTCTCTTTTGGTTTCCATTCTTATTCGGAATTATATTGGATTCAGTGTTTATTCCTATTTTGAGTGGGTTTTGGCTTTAAGAGAAAGCACCACTCATGATGTATAAATAGGACAACCTTGAAGAATTATTCTATGCTCATTGGTAGAAGTCTTTAAAAGACTTATAGCCCGTTTGGCCAAGCTGCAAAAATCAGCTTATTTTGAGAAGTGTTTTTTTTCAAAAGTGCTTTTCTCAAAAGTACTTTTGGTGAGAAGCAGTTTGTATTTGGCTAATTAGTTTGAAAAGCACTTCTAAGCAGCAATTAGTGTTTGGCCAAGCTTTAAAAAACTGCTTCTAAGTGTATTTTTCTCAAAAGTGCTTCTCAAAAAGTGCTTTTGGAGAGAAGCTATTTTTTTCTGCTTCTCCAAAACTACTTCTGCTTCTCCTCAAAAGCACTTTTTTTCCTTCCAGAAGCTTGGTCAAACACCTCAAATTGAGGCCAAAAGTGCTTTTAACAAAAAAAAAACACTTTTTGGCCAAAAATAAGCTTGGCCAAACAGGCTATTAAACACATAAGAGTGGTTTTTGAGAGAGATCTTTCATCAAGAGAGAAGAGAGAAGAAAAGTATTTGTGTTGCTGTAGATTTTTATTCCGACCAGCCAAATTCAAATCGCAATATCTGATTCGTTAACCGTTGGATCAAGCCGAAATTTTGATTGAGTATTTATAACATTTTGATATTTTATTTGAACGGTGGAGATCAGATTTGTAGATTCGTAGCATCTAATTTCGAGCCTCAAACAACAACTTCATTTTTGTAAATTCTCCTTTTTCTTCAATTGATTAGTTGTTGTTATTGTTGCTCCGTGTTTGACACTTGTTGTGTAGCCAATTTGGAGAACTTTTGTAACCCTTTTATTGTTATAGTGAAGATTTTTGGATTTTTGTGATCTCGTGGTTTTTACCTTCGATTTGAAGGGTTTTCCACGTTAAAATTTGGTGTTCTTTATCTTCTTTATTTTCGGATCTGCCGCTTTCTCGACATAACAGTGGTATCAGAGCCTTGGTTATTTATCCAGGTTGTTACGGATTGGAGGCAGATATGAGCAAAATGGTATGTTTAAATGAGAGAAATTATAATGTTTGGAGAAGCAAGATGAAAGTTTGTTGTTCGTGAAGAAGATGCATCTACCTATTTTTGCATCTCATAAACCCGAGAGTGTATATTATGAAGATTGGGATTTCGAGCACCAACAAGTATGTGGATATATACGCCAATGGGTTGAAGATAATGTTCGCAACCATATTGTGAACGAGACACATGCCAGATCATTGTGGGAAAAGCTAGAGGCTCGTTATGCTTCAAATATCAGGAACAACAAGTTGTTCCTGCTAAAACAATTGATGACCTTTAAATATAAGGAAGGAAGCCCTATCCTTGATCACATAAATGATTTTCAGGCCATCCTTGATCAGCTGTCTGGAATGAGAGTTAATTTTGATGATGAGATACAAGGACTTTGGCTTCTTAATACTCTCTCAGACTCTTGGGAAACCCTTCATATTTCTTTGACAAATTCAGCTCCTGGAGGTAAGGTGACCATGGAATATACCAAGAGTGGTATGTTGAATGAGAAAGTACGGAGAAAATTTCAAGGTTCGTCCTCACAAGCAGATATCTTGGTTACAGAAGACGGGGGGAGAGATAGATCAAGAGGCTCATGAAATAGAGGTAAAAGTAGAAGTAAGTAAAGGTCCAAATATCATAATATTACATGCAACCACTGTGACAAGAAAGGACATATCAAAAGTTTTTGCCGCAAGTTAATGCAAGATATTAGAGAAGGAAAAAAAGTTGAAAATAACGAGAACAATATTGCTGCTATTGTTCGAGATAACCTTCTTTTTGCTTATGATAAAAATGTCATCAATTTGGTATCCCATGAGATGAGCTGGATAGTAGATTCTGGAGCTACCTCACATGTCACACCAAGAAAAGATTTTTTTCTCATCTTATACTCATGTTGATTCTGGAGTGTTAAAGAAGGGCAATGCCAGTGAAGTTAAGTGTTTGGTGTTAGAGAAGGTTTGTTTGAAAACTAATAACAATTCAACGTTAGTTCTTCAAGATGTCAAGCATGCTCCAGACTTTCCTTTCGATTTGATCTCCGCAGGAAGATTAGACGATAGAGGTTACCATAATGCCCTCTTTAGTGACCAATGGAAGCTCACTAAGGGCTCGTTAGTAGTGGCTCGCGAAGTGAAGTCTGGTTATTTATATGTGACACGGGGCTCTATTCTTAATGACTCAATAAATCTGGTAGAAAGTGATACTTTATCAGAATTATGGCACAAAAGATTGAGTCATATGAGCGATAGGGGAATTACGTATTTGGCTAAGAGAAGTTTGCTTTCTGGATTGAAACAAGCAAAGCTGAAAAGGTGTATCCATTATTTAGCTGGAAAACAGAAAAGGGTTTCCTTTCATAGTCATCCTCTCTCAAGAAATATCGATTTATTGGAGCTAATACGCTCTGATTTGTATGGTCCTTTTAAAGTAAAGTCAAAAGGTGGTGCACTTTACTTTGTGACCTTTATTGATGATCATTCTCATAAGCTCTGGGTGTATCCTTTGAAATCTAAAGATCAAGCACTTGGCGCGTTTAAGGAATTTCAGGCCTTAGCTGAGAGACAGACGGGGAAAAAATTAAAATGTATTCGCACTGACAATGATTGTGAATATAGTGGTCCCTTTGATAACTATTGCAAGGAACAAGGAATTCGTCATCAGAAAACTCCTCCAATATGCATCAATTGAATGGTTTGGCAGAGAGGATGAATAGAACTCTAGTTGAGAGAGCTAGATGCTTACTTTCAGAGGCTAAACTTTCAAATACATTTTGGGCGGAAGCACTTAACACTGTTGCCTATGTCATCAATTTGTTTCCTGCTGTTGCTTTAGATGGTGATGTCCCAGACAAAGTGTAGTTTGCCAAAGATGTTTCTTATGATCACCTGAGAGTTTTTGGGTGTAAAGCTTGTGTGCATGTTCCTAAAGATGAGAGATCGAAACTGGATGTCAAAACTAAGCAGTGCATCTTTATCGGCTATGGTCAAGATGAGCTTGGATATCGTTTTTATGATCCAGTTGACAATAAACTTATTATAAGTCGTGATGCAATATTCTTTGAAGACCAAACTATTGAAGATATTGACAAAACTGAGAAGATAGATTCTCAGAGTAATGAGAGCTTAGTTGATATTGATCCAGGCTCTATTGCTAAGGCACCTATTGCACATGAAGGAACCCAAGACAATGATGGAGATAGTGATCAAGATCAAAATGATCATCATGGTGTAGATGTTATGGATGCTTCAGTTGATGAAGTTGTGGTTGATCAGCAACCAATTCCTACTCAGGTAATTACTTCGAATGATCCTAAAACCTCTCTTAGAAGATCTACAAGGGAGAAGCAAAAATCTATGCGTTATCCTTTTGATGAGTATGTACTTTTGACTGACATAGGAGAACCTGAGAGCTATGATGAAGCCATGCAAGATACTCACAAAGATCAGTGGATAGAAGCCATGAAAGATGAGATGAAGTCATTCCATGAGAATGGCACATATAAGTTAGTGAAATTGCCGAAAGGTAAGTGAGTTTTATCTAACAAATGGATATTTAGAATAAAACAAGATAACCATACATTTGCGCCTAGATACAAGGCGAGGTTAGTTGTTAAAGGTTTTGTCTAGAAGAAGAGAGTTGACTTTGATGAAATTTTCTCCCCTATTGTGAAGGTGTCTTCTATTCGTGTAGTTCTAGGCTTAGCCGCAAGTCTAGATTTAGAGATTGAGCAGATGGATGTCAAGACTGCTTTTCTTCATGGTGATTTAGATGAGGAGATTGATATGGAGCAGCCTGATGACTTCGTAGTCAAGCTTGCAGATAAGCATGCGCTTTGCAGAAAATTGGCAAGCATGAAGTCTGTCAATAGTTCCTTTACTTGAAGACATATTTGGCCCCTTGGCTAGAGGGGGAGTTTGTTGGGTACATGCCCATGTTGTCCAGCCAAAGGCCCAATGGCCTAATCCTATTCTCTTTTGGTTTCTATTCCTATTCGGAATTGGATTGAGTGTTTATTCCTATTTTGAGTGGGTTTTGGCTTTAAGAGAAAGTGTCACTCA
The DNA here is from genome assembly GCF_000715075.1 of Nicotiana tabacum. NCBI lineage: Eukaryota > Viridiplantae > Streptophyta > Magnoliopsida > Solanales > Solanaceae > Nicotiana > Nicotiana tabacum. Next base: position 19,250 of record NW_027438443.1, on the reverse strand, counting down.
TGATTTATAAATAGGACAACCTTGAAGAATTATTCTATGCTTATTGGTAGAAGTATTTGAAAGACTTAAACACATAAGAGTGGTTTTTGAGAGAGCTTTCATCAAGAGAGGAGAGAGAAGAAAAGTATTTGTGTTGCTGCAGATTTTTATTCCGACCAGCCAACTCAAATTACGTTTTCCGATTTGTTAACCGTTGGATCGGGCTAAAATTTTGACTAATTGTTCGTAACATTTTGATCTTTGATTTGAACGGTGGATATTGGATTTGGAGGCCCGTTGAATCTGATTTCGAGCCTTGAACAACAGATTTATTTTTGTGGATTCTCCTCTTTCTTCAATTGATTAGTTATTGCTATTGTTGCTCCGTATTTGGCACTTATTGTGTAGCCAATTTCTAGAACTTTTGTAACCCTCTTATTGTTATAGTGGAGCTTTTTGGATCTTTGTGATCCCGTGATTTTTACCTTCGATTTGAAGGGTTTTTCACATTAAAATTTGGTGTTCTTTATTTTCGAGTTTGCCCCTTTTTCGACATAACAACTTTCACTAATTAAAGAGTACATTACACAAATAATCATTCAATTATCCAAGACTAAAGTCACTTCTCTTTCGTTTGTAACAGAAAAGTCACTCAACTATTTCTATTTCACTCAACTGGAATTACAAATGTTTTGGTGGAAAAATGTGACATGGCCGTCCACATAGTCTTTTATATTTTTGGACCAAATAAAATAATTAACATCCAAACAAAACATAGAAAATTCACCCATATACCCAACCCGATCCACTAAACATAAAAATCTACCACTAAGTAAAATCAAATACTAAAACGCATCCTTGTTGTAAATGCATTTCTCTTCTTCTTATTAAAACCAAATTTCTTCTTTTTTCATGATTTTACTATAGTTTTATAAAATAATAATAGGTACAAGGTTCCAGACTAGGGACTAGAGTGATCTGTGTTCTTTTTTTCTCAGTGACATGTATTCTTCTCTTTACGATTTTACTTTTACTTTTTACAAAATAATAATGGGTACGAGATTAGGGATTAGAGTGAAACCATGAAAAAAGTTGTTGTTTATAAGAAGAAGAGAAATGCATTTGCAGTAGGGATGAGTTTTGTGTTTGATTTTATTTAGCGGGTGAATTTTTATTTTTAGCGAGCTAGGTTAGGTGTATGGGTGGATTTTCTATGTTTTGTTTGGGTGTTAATAAATTTATTTGGTCCAAAAATATATTTTAAAAAAATCCATATGGAATACCACACCACATTTTTTCAGCGAAAAGCTTGATAAATCCGAATGAGTGACTATTTATGTTCAATAAGAATAGTCGAGTGATTTTCTTGTTAAAAATGAAAAAAAATAACTTTAATCCATAATTTTAGATAATTAAATAATTATCTGTGTAATAAATGATTTAAGAAGCCGCTGTTTTGGGTGTACTGGTTCCATTTTACCAAGTTTTGTTATAGCTTATGTGATTATTAATTTTAGTGGATCATTGATTGAGACTAGGGATATAAACTAACTTAAAATCTTTTGTCCATAGATGTCAACTATTCTCTTTATACTATTCCAAAGGCTTCTTTTCTTTTCTAAATATGAAATATCGAGAAAGTTTTGACGTGGCACTCATGTACAGATTGAAATAAATAAAATACATAAATAGCAACTTTTCATATAGACGAAAGAGAGCGAAATGAAGAAAAGGATGAAGCACTTACACAGTATATTTCTCAAGTGTGAATTGATAGTTCGGATAATAACAAAGGTGTGAACGTACAAATAGAGACAATTTTTAGTTCGTTTTTCTGCGGAAAACATTTTGGCAGCTTCTTATTTTACGCCTAAAAAACAAAGGACCTTTGTTGACTAGTACTTAAGAATTACATCACAAAATTCAAAAGAAACAATATAACAAATTGTTAGTAATGCAAAGGTGGAGTTTGATAATTTGATTTCCTTTGAGTTAAAATACTTTTAGAAAGAAAAGAAAATGATTGATTTGAATTATATAAATAGACCTTGTTTCGTAATCTTTAGCTCAAAAAGTATAAATTGTAACAATACGATAATGAAATTAATGGAGGAGAGAACGTTTTTCCCTGACCCAAATGCAACCAGAATAATTTTCAAAGAAGTGATCTTGATGAGTTAGACAAATTGGATTATGAACTACTACTCAACCCAACTTGACCCACATATTGTCCTGAACAAACCATAAAAGCGTTAATCATGATTGATCAACTTCTACGTAACTTGTTTTAACCCGTTCATTTTTATCTAACACCGTCAATTTTACATAAAATTAGCAAGAATTCTCTATTATTAAAAACGGCACATGTAATTATTTTTGGAATAAACCATAGTAATAGCTTCTTTTGGAGCACAATTTTAGAAACTCTAAAAACTTAGTAGTGGCATTGTCGCAATGAATGTTGAAATTAAAAGGTGCGGCCAGTATAATGTTGCAAGCTTGATCACTTGTCCAAGCAATTCTCCACCCCCTCACAGCCTCTGCAAATGTTCACACCACTCATCTCTATTGCTTAGCTAGTTAGCTAGTACATACTATATAGGAAAACACACCAACTAAGATACAAAAGTTTGTCTTGCCTGAGATTTGCTTTAATGTCTATTTCAAGCTCGACTCTATTGTCAAATAATGCGCTCAGTATTAATTTCCTAAAGTCATCTTTCACATCATTGCTTTTTGATGTAAATGTGAGTAAAACATGAATCCACTTTTTCCTATATCTTCTTGTACCACTTTCGATCACCTTAGCAATTTTTCAACAAAACTTAATTTGGTTTCCAATAAAGGCATGCATATAAAAACTTAGCAATATAATTTTGGTTCAGTTTCTTCAAATATTTGTGCCTAAGTTCCAAATCATTGCCTTAGCCACTCGTTGTTCAAGTCAATATAAAGTATAAACTCAATTATCACTGTTGTCATCAGATTTTCCCTACACAGTACGTGGACTGATTGATTTAAGAATACCTTGTAATGGCACTATATTTATTGATAGTCGATCGGAAAGGGATGTCTCACGGACCCTTGAGTTTGCAATTAAGAACATTTCCCCAAATGTCAACTATAACGGAACCCACATAGCCCAATAGGCCCACTGTTGCAAACTCCGTTGGCAGGAGTATCAAAAGCAGACAAAAATTATACCAAGAAAAAAAAAATCAATTTAAACCGATTTTATTGATTACATTATTGTATACACTGATTTGAAGTTGTGATAGGCAGATAATATTTGATTTTAATTAGTTTTCAATAGTAATGGTGAAATCGAACCGGAAAATCGCACCAAATCGAAAAATCAAACCAAATCGATTAAAAAACCCGACTAGGTTTGGTTTGGTGTTGAGTAAAAAAACCCGAACTAAACCGACATATAAATATATAAATTTTATTTATGTTTTTAAGACTTTATAGTGAATTTTTTTTTAGAAAATGTAGAAATATTTGGGATCCTCTCATGTATTAACTTTGAAAGCGTAAATTAACGAAAAATTATTGTTAGACGACTAAGAAAATAACTATCATGTTTTACTAAAAAAAGTCTCCCATTAAAATATTTTAATAGATCATATGTTTTATCAATTTTTTTTTCATATTTACTAAACATATATTCACTTATTAAAGCTTTATTTATAATTTTAACAAAGTAAAATTGAAATAATATTCATGTAACAAAAAAATCCGAAAGCCCGAAAAATCTAACAAAACCGAACCAATCCAAACCGATATAGTTGGTTTGATTTAATTTTGATAAAAACCGAACCAACCCGATCCATGTACATCCCTAGTTTTCAATACCAATCAAACAAACAATGTTTATACTTGAGTCATCACAGCTCGGCCTAGCCCAACTGTTTAACGTGACTGACGCTTCAAAAGGTTTGTTTAGTTTCATGCAACCTAACTAGTTAAGTAAATCCTTTCGATCAATAAAGTAATTCTTTTTATATGAGCTAGCCTTCAATCTCGACTTAGTACTGTTTGATTTATGCGTTTAAAAAATCAGTGTAACCAGCCGGACTTTAAACTGAAAAAATTGAACCATGCTATGGACATGACAACTGGAACGCCAGTGAGACTGTGAACTAACAGCTTGTTTAGATGATTGTTACATATTGTATTATATCGTATTGTTACTTTAAATATAATATTTATTTTAATTGTTATTTAAATTTTATTGTATCGTATCGTTAAATTTGTCGTTATGTAACGACAAAAGGTGTCACCTTATGTAACAACCGATTTAGTGTGGTCGCGTCTGTTTGACCAAAAAGTATTAGAACCTTTTAGTTAAACCAATTTAATAAAAAGATTTGGGGTAAATTTTAGCCAGAAATAATTAATTCCAGATCTGAGATAAATGATAGGAATGAACAAGCACAACTAAACATAAATTTTGATTACAACAGCGATTGACTCTCACAATGTAAGAAATAGATAATTGCTCTAATAGTATCAAATGATAATGAAGAATACATAAAGAAAAAAATTCATCATGCTCAGACAAGACCGCTCTCCGTCCGTTTGAATAAATAGAATTAAAGATGCTTATCGAGATTCTAAGCTCTCGTCTCTTTTCTCGGTCAGGAGCCTGTGGTTCGGGAGCATCTTTCTCTTTTTAGGGATGTATATATTGTTGTGTGTGTATATGCCCCTCTCCTTTATGTCACACTTTCTCATGATATTTCTACCAAATATTTTTCTTACCCAGCGGTCCTTATCCGGAGTACCTAAGTTCTTGGAATATCCCATAGAATATTCTTCTAGAATATCTAAGTGTTGAACTGGCCGCTCGGACTGAATCGAGTGCTCGACATCGACCGTAGCTAAATCACTTGCCAGTATATCGCTTCCTACACGCGACTTCTACTTGGTTGCTTTGTGGTTGCTCTTCCTTAAGTAGAATTCCTTTGATTAGATTTTGACCCATACAATTAGTCTCTCCGCCTATTGGGATTGCCTTTGGGCGAGCTCGATGGGCGGACTTCACCAGTTGCACCTTTTGAGAAATCTGAGCACATTGGCCGAAGAGTGACCCCTTATAGCGAGATGACAATGTGATGCTTTAGGAGCCGTACCTGACCGTTCTGTCAGTTTGAAGTGACGTCAATCTGTCATGTGTCATTATGGCGCACATTCCCTATATGTTACGTTATTTCCCGTGCCTACTCTGCTTTGGAATTAACGTGGCGACGTTTGGATTTCCCGCCCAGGATGTTTGTATTCTTATAAATAGAGGAGAGAACTCTTCATTTGGGGTTGCTGTGTTTTCTACATATTATTCAAAAGACTCCAGACTTTTCTTTCCTCCATCCTTAGATTCTTATGTTTCCATCTTTCTTCTTCCAAAGTTCCTTGCTATTGTACTCCCTTTATCCTAGCTCCTATTACCTACACAACCATAGAAACATGGCTAGTGAACCTTCTACTTCCGATAGAGTCACCGGTATCGTTGCATCGGAAACGTATGTGCCCTCCTATGAAGAAGGGACGACCATTGTGGAAAATGAGAATTTTCCCACCGTGGATGAGATAATTCCACGCTCGGGGAAAGCCAGGATTGATTTTAAGCATTTACCTGACGCCGATCCTGAACCCGTAGTTTCTGTAATGGACATTGCGGCACTTGTTGCGCTTAAGGACAAATGGAGGATTCCCGATCATGTTGAACTTGTTCCCGCGGATAGTGATGTCGTGCAGGTACATCTCCCGGGGTACTGCGCGTTTTATGCGTACCTGTTTGTCATTGGTTACACATTTCCCTTCCTTACCTAGCAGAAGACTTTTGTCGTTATTATGGGGTGTGCCCGGCTCAGCTCTCCCCATATATATACAAACTTTTCCTCATGCTCACCAAGTACGCGAAACTGGCTGGCCGGGGGATTTCTCTTAGCCATTTGCTTCACCTCTTCATACCCAATTTTTGCAGGGGTACTATGATACATCTTCGTCACCGTGGGACCAAAGGATTGGTGGTGAAGATGGACGACAAGACCAATCGCCGCTTTTGGGAGAGCTTCTTCTTTGTGAGGACGGAGCATGTGGTCTCGAATCCTAATGGATTTCCTAAGGAGTGGAATTTTGCCCGTAAGTGTATTTTTGTAGATATATATATATATTAGAAAGCGGCTTCTCGTTGTCCCCTTCCGGTGAACTGATTATTCTTTTTCCTTCTATTTCATAGCCGAGAAGGCACCTCCCTCGCTAGTCGCTGATATTCGTGAGTGGGTGAGCCAGGTTTTGCCATATATAATGGGGATTATGAATGGTCTCCATTCCACGAGAGATTCGGGAATAGATCTTCAGTTGGTGAGTCGTCTCGTCTTCCTTTTAGTTGCTTTGCCCTTTGCTCTGTGTTTTACTCTTTGGTTTAAGCTTCCTTCTTTGGTAGGTCGACAGGGCACGAGAAGGGCGAAGGCTCTCGTGCATGCTTTCCGTTAGTCGAGTCTCTCGACCGGACCTGCACCGATTGCTACTGCACATGAGAGCATTCAGACCGCTACTGTTTTACAAACTACAGCCCCTCCAGTGCTTGGCCATCGTGAGGATGCTTATCAGGCTGAGGCTCCACTTCCCATGGTTCATCTGGTGGACGAGTCGTCTTAAGACGACGGTGAAGAGGCTCCGTTAAAGAGGCGAAGAATAAGGGCCGATGGGGTACCCAGGACTGGGGGCCTTCGAGGAGCAAACTCGTGTTGGCAGTGCCTGAGTCTGCTGGTGATGCTAATTTAGGTGAGGAGACCGTATCCCCCCGCAGGCGTGGAGGTGGTGCCCATTTTCGATGTGGAAGAATCTACCATGGTAAAGGGGCAGAACTCAGAGGCTGCTGTGATTATTCCGTGTGGTCCATCGACTTCGCAACAGGACCGTGCTCCCTCTTCAGCTAGCGAGAGGGCAAAGATCGTAGTCGTAGATGACTACGAATCCAGTTCAGACATTGACCCCGAGGACATAAACATATTTGAGGCGGGATTCACTTGGGTGGAGGTAGGGACGGATGATTCCTCCGGTGTGATCGAGATTGCCCCCGAGTGTGACTTGTTGGAGGACACGGTGATCCTAGTGACTCAATTTTCCCTTCTTTGTTCCACTGCTAAAAGCAGGTCCCTTCAGGAGATCAGTGATGTCAGCCTATCACGAGGTGTAGCTGGAATGGCTTTGAGGGTAGGTCTATTACTTTCTTCGTTTTACGTCTCCTACTCTTGCTAATTTTCTCTTTCTGTTCTCTTTTCTTTCTTCAGACCTTTATTTTGGAGACAAAGAGTATCTGCCGCGAAGAGAGGCGGGCTTTTATCTTTTAGAAAATGGTTTCAAAATACCATCAATTTCATGACAAGTGTCGTGAGATGCATGCCCGACTCAGGGCGGGCGACAATCCTCAATCCCTTCGGAAGGAGTTGGAACAGAAGGACGAGGACCTGATGCGGTCCATGAGCAGATGCAGCGAACTCGAGGGACTGCTTAGGGATAAGGAAGAAGAGCTCAAGGTGGGCAAGGGCGTTGCAGCTGAGTGTGCTAACCTTCATGCGAAGGTAGTGGCCCTGCAGGCGGAGCTTGAGCAGAGTGATATTAGGGTCGCCGGTTTAAGTGTTGAATTGGCGGAGAAGTCGACCGAATTGGAAGGGAAGGCGACCGAGCTGGAGAGGGTTGAAGGAGCCCGAGTAGCAGCCTTGGCGAAGGCTGCGGCATTGGAAGGTACTATCCGCGTTCTCCAGTCCGAACGTGCCACTAAGATGGAGACGGCCGTTCTGAGGGAGGAGCGACTTGATGAGCGGATTGGCGAGCTTGAGAGGGACGTCTAGAGCCTGGGTGATCAAGTTACTACTCTTGAGGTAGAGAAGGCGCAATTGTTGGCTTCGACTCCTCCTGCGCTTGCCTCTGTTGACGTTCCTCGCCATTTGTACGAGATGTGGGTTCACGCTGAGGCTCAGCGGGACATATATAAGGGCTTGGCAGGGGGAATGTCTCTGAGGTTGCTTTCAAAGAGGCTCGAGCTAAAGCACGCGAGGCCCGGCTTGCCTGTGGTTATGATCCCGCGACGCCGGAGGTCGGTGGAGTTGATGAGGCTGAGGATGGGCTTGCCTTTGATGAGGAACATTCTAATAGAGAGGGTGCTGGTGGAGGTGATGCTGCTGAACCAAGAGGAGGGAGAGATAACGGCGTGGACGAGGATAATGCTAAATGAAGCTCTTGTATATATTTTTTTCCTCCTGTACTTAGTTTTTTTTGTACTAAGTTGGTTGGGTGGGGCCCCCTTTTTGGTCCTTTGTAAGACATTATTTTTTCTTTGAATAAAATAGTTGGTTTGCCCTTGATTGTATGCCTTTGGCCCTTCCTTCTTTTTTTTTCTTTTCGAATTTCTTGGATTTTCTCATAATAAGTCCCTCACTTTTGGTAGTTAACTCGAGTGAGGTCAGATTTGACCTGCTAATTCGAGCGAGGTCGAATTTGACCTGCTAATTCGAGCGAGGTCAAATTTTGTCTGCTAATTTAGACTTGTTAATTCGAGCGAGGTTGAATTTGACCTGCTAATTCGAGTGAGGACAAATTTAGACTTGTTAATTCGAGCGAGGTCGAATTTGACCTGCTAATTAGAGTGAGGTCGAATTTTTTCTACTAATTTGAGCGAGGTCGAATTTGACCTGCTAATTCGAGCGAGGTCGAATTTAGACTTAGAAAATAGTTCAAGTGAGACTGAATGTATATTTCCTTTGCGTTGGCATGGTTGTGTACATTTGGCGTCGTGTAGGAATGTCATACCACTTTGTTTATTCATTGGAGAATATTACATGTTTTCGTTCGAATCGTGCGTACATTTGAGGAGTCTCAATCTTCCTGGTCCCTTCATTGCTCGACCTAGAGAAGTAGTCGATAGGCGGGGCTATGAATGTCTTGTTCAAGTTTCAGGACGTCTTAATGTACGAACGAGATCAAATATTAGCTAGTTGTACCGTTGCACAGTTGCATTGGCGAGCGCGTAGGTGAGTTTTACGCACTTGTGTTCTATCTGCATGCTGGAGAGATTCGTATGTTTTCTGGGCCGGTGACCCGGTCCAAGTTTACACAGGTCTTTTCCCTTTTTGGCTTTAAGCACCGACTTGTTGGAGAGATTCGCATATTTTTTGGGCTGGTGACCCAGTCCCAGTCTATACAGATTTTTCCCTTTATGGTGTTAAGCATCAACTCGTTAGGGGTTGGGGGGGATTTTCCTAGTGCATTGTTTTGACGGCATTTGTTCCTTGTTCGCGCATCTGGGAGAATGTTCCTATTCTTATCCCCGTCCAAAAAGAAAAATAACAAGTTAAACCCAAACGAAATCGCTTGTTACCTTGACCTGATTGGTTGGCACGAGGAGAGGGGCGCTATAGAACGACTCATTTCGCCCTGTACTCGAATGGTGGCTTTATATTTTGATCTTAGCCCCGTGCTTAGCTTCACCGTTAGTCGAGTCTGGGGATCTTATGGGCTGACAACTTACTTTGCCCGTTGGAGTCTCGAGTTCGAGTCCCGATCCGATCCAGTCCCAGATGCACAAGAATAAGGGAAACATAAGTTATACTCCGTATATACGGGCAAGACAGACTTGTTATTTCAAAGAATTGTACAATAGGCTATCGTCCCTTCCCAAGAGAGGAGGCAGTGTGCACGAAGTATAGATTAGCATATAACGTAAATATAGCCAGTAGGATTGTGGACGTGCTCAGTGCATAGTGTCCATAATCCTACTTTGATAACTCATACTCAGGACGTACCAAACCCATCACTACAGCAAGACGTGGCTTTCATATAGATATCAAACATAGCTTCGATTTCATGCAAAGATCTGACCTTGGTTGGTTCGGTTATTTCAAAAGCTTGCCTACAAATTCTTAAGTTGGTGTTTGTAATGAGTGGGCGAGGCTACAACAGACGGGAAGTGGAACTCTGACTGACATTAGATCTAGAGGAAACTAAAATTTTGGCTAGAAAAATCCCTACAGACGGCGCCAAATTGTTTGATTAAAAAGTATTAGACCTTTTTAGTTAAATCGATTTAATAAGAAGATTTGGGGTAAATTCTAGCCGGAAATAATTAATTCTAGATCTGAGATAAATTATAGGAATGAACAAGCACAACTAAACATAAATTTTGATTATAATAGCGGTTGACTTTCACAATGTAAGAAATAGATAATTGCTCTAATAGTATCAAATGATAATGAAGAATACATAAAGGAAAAGAATCATCATGCTCAGACAAGAATGCCCTCCGTCCGTTTGAATAAATAGAATTAAATATGCATATTGAGATTCTAAGCTCTCGTCTCTTTTCTCGGTCAGGAGCCTGAGATTCGGGAGCATCTTTCTCTTTTTAGGGATGTATATATTGTTGTGTGTGTATATGCTCCTCTCCTTTATGTCACACTTTCTCATGATATTTATACCAAATACTTTCCTTACCCAGTGGTCCTTAACCGGAGTACCTAAGTTCTTGGAATATCCCATAGAATATTCCTCTGGAATATCTAAGTGTTGAACTGGCCGTTTGGACCGAATCGAGTGCTCGACCTCAACCATAGCTAAATCACTTGCCGGCATATCGCTTCCTACACGCGACTCCGGCTTGGTTGCTTTGTGGTTGCTCTTCTTTAAGTAGAATTCATTTGATACCCATACATCATCGTTATATTGTATTTTTCTCTCATCTTGCCCTTCTTATTATTAAATATTCCTATTTATCCTTTATCATATCTTATATATAATAAGTTTATTTTGTAATTTATGTAAATTTATTCTTTATATTGCTGATGTGTGTCATTATGAAACGGCGACAAATAATACAATCTACCAAATATCGTATTCGATAAATAATACAATATAATATAATACGATACAACGTATTATTACGAAACAATATGAAACAACCATCCAAATAATCTGTAACTGTATGACGACGCGACACATAATAACCGGCGCTTTTATTTGCTAAGAAGCCGTCAACGGAAGGGACACGTAAAGCATGTTTGGGCTGTTAGTTAAAAGTGGAGTCCACCAACAAAATTAGAATTCCTTTTAGATGGGCCTGATTCTACTAACCCTTTGTTGTCAAATCACCGAAGAATTTAAAGTGGGCTTAGTCCAGTTTTGGGAACTTCTAGTAATTCGACACCTGTCTCTGCCCACGTGAATGCATGCCACGTAGCGACCCCTCCCGACAAATGATTGAATGTGGATGGAAACGTTTTGTAGTGTGAGGGGTGTCAAGTGTTGACTTGTGTTTAACGTATGAAAAGAGTATTTAATTTTATGTATGGCCATCAAAAAGTCAAACCTCTGCGAGCTAATTTATTTGAGGCAAAATTTCTCGATTTGCTTCTTTTTCTTTTTTCGTAATGATGTGGGGATAAGTTTGGTACGTGGCGTAGGTGACAGTACACGATAATATTAAATAATATCGATATGTCAATTTTAATAAAATATGTGAAGTATTGAAATATAAACAACAATAATATATTATGAATTCCTACAAAATTGGAATTTGGAACCCAATCATTAGAGAGTGCCCAACTACTATCTTTCTACACCAAAAAATGGTGTGATGAGCTTTTAGTTCTTCTCGTGATTAGATGATTATTTCTATCCTTTTCTTTTTTTCATTTATATATTCTAATTAAAATTCTTTTCGGATTGGATAAATATGAATTAGAGCGAAACAGATATAGAAAATTTATACAGTTGACCTAAAGTTTCAGGTAGATTTAAGATTATCCCTTAGCTAATTATTTGATTTATTGAAACAAGACCATAGTGGTTCTTAAACGTCGACATGTGCAAGTATCTTATTATTCCACATACAATAGCGCGATTAAATATTTTCAATTTCAACCCAAACACATGTTACCTAGAAAACTAATCAGGTAAAAGTTACTAGTTATATAGACTGGGCCTAATGTTAAAGTCTTTCCTCAATTAAAAATAAAACGCAGGGTAGGTTTTGATTGACAAGCAAAATAGCTTGTTCCTAGTGAGGCTTTCGGTGCAAATGGCATCTGCCTAAAAAATGGGGCTGGATTTCTTGTCACTTGGAATAATGGCGAAGGGCTATTGTAGCTCAATTTTGTGCTGGGCAAAAAGATTTTTTTACTGTTATTAAAGGTAACAAGTAGTCGTGTTGGATCAGAATTTTATAGATTACGATGAACTGAATCAATAACTGAGTTATGATCCTACGTTTGTCTAATATTTGCATGAATCATATTGGATCCAGTCAGAATGAGCTCAGGTTTAGGAAAGGTAAATTGCAAGCTATCATTTTCCTTGTGTCCAAGTTCGAGTATTACTATTTCTTTCACGTTGTGGAATTATACTGAGTTTATTATTATTGTTGTTCTCGAGTATTTCTACCGTAAACAGAAGTCACTCATCTACCTTTACATTCATCAAAAGAGATAAAGACATTTAAAAAGTGTATTGTTCAGAAAAAGTAGTGCCATATTGACGTGTTGATCTTGAAGATGTAGAAAGAATTCTATACAAACAACTAGTGGAATCTACGAATGAGCACCTGTAAAGAAAAAATCTATTGCATCACGTTAATGATTGGTCCATTGTCTATTCCAGAAAAGATACTGCTAGTAGTAAGTAATAATAGTAGTAATCAAACGAGACATTTATACATTTCAAGTCTCTTTAAAGCTTTAAATATATCAAGGACGCGTTGCACCTTATTAGCCTCCAATTAAATTAAAGTTGTACCATTACTATTGCAACTCACAGATGGCAGCTTTTCCAATATTTTCTGCCCTTCATTTATGGCATAGAGAAACATATATATCTACTCCTCCGTATTAGAGACAGAAAGATGCAGGCCAAGTAGGATAAAAAGTCCGAAAAGCAGGATCATTTTATCCTGTAATAGCAGAATGAGAAGGTTGTATTAATATTATTTTTTAACATGGCTTATGGTGCTTCATGGATAAAACTATCTTGTTTTATGATTAAACGACGAGAAATATGTATCTGACTGGAGTAAATTAAAAATCTATATGATCCAAATGTCAATATGAACTGTATAACTTCATAATGTTTGTATCTCTATTGCTCTCAAAATGAGAAATCGTGGTTGATATGATATATAAGCCGTGAACCGAATTTTAGGAATACAATCAACTCTTTAGATGAGACACTCTCAAACATAGCGACAAAAGGTTATGAAAACACGGTTAAGAGATAAAAGTTCACATGGAACTATAATCTCAGTTCTAAAAGCATTACTGGAATTTCTCCAGGTTAAACAAATCCAATATGATCAAAGAAGCTATCATATCTTTTCAAAACAAATTTACAAAAAGACTACAAGAATGCTCCTCTGGAAAAGGTGTTGCAGCAAAATTATATTTAGCAAACACCTTAATCACATTCATTCCGCATTTCAATTCAAGTCAAACTGACCCGCTAAATATCAAAGTTGACCTCAATCGTATGATGAGCCAAAAGATCAATGTAACATTTAGTTCCTCATAGAAGGCCATGAAGAGTAGCTAAATAACCAATGTATCTGTAATAAAAAAGAAAACTATAAAACTGCTGTAGCAACAAATTGAATAAGAACATCGTTTGTCTTAGATTGGTTTAGCACTCAACTTTCTGTGATTCTAGGTTTGGTTTAAGAGGAGGAAAACCTCTATCAATATAGATACAAATTCATACATTCTTCAAATCAGCAGAATTATCATGTATAAAGCCACTGATACTGTCATCTCATACTTCCAAATTTAACCACTTAACCTCACTGTTGTCCATGGGAAAATTCTGTACCTTTGACTACTTGAGCTGATAACCATTTTTAAGCCTAAAGCTCAAACTTCTCTTGCAGAAACCTGTAAAGCTGTTCTGCAACTATTTCAGGATACTCTTCCTGGGGAAGGAGAGCACCTGGCACTTCGATATACTTGCTCACCCCTTTGGCCTCCCTAAGTGCTTCCATCTCTGCTTTCGACCTCTTCGGAGAACCTGCGGTTGCCAGAACTAGAACCGGTATCCTACCCTCCAACTCAGCAAATAGTTGGACAAATTCCTCCCTGGATTTTACCGGGTCAAGCAAACCAGTCAAGAAAGCAGCAGGCACATAGCGAGCACCTTGCCGCTTTGTGAGTGCGTATCGGCTCTCGATGATATCTGGAGTTACCTTTTCGGGATCTGAATAAACATGGGACTTATATTGTGATTGTATTGATTTCTCATTGCTGACAAGTACATTATACATCATCCAACCAACAGCAGGGGCCCTTAATGTCCCTCTAAGGAGACCATACCTGTAGAAAATGAGAATGAAATATCAAATCACGAAATAGTGTAATATCATTTCTGCAAATATGGTGAAAAATCTTGAATACTATTGTTATTTTTTTCGGATGAAAATTTCATATTTTGAAAGGTGGAGTGCTGATTGTGTTATCCAATGGATTACTATGCAGGAGACTCTCATGTCATTTGCTTTTTTCCTACAAAAACTGAAATAATGTCTGCTTAAACTTCCGAATCTTGTAGTCCTTTTGTTCTCTATATTGGGCCTAGCCCTGTAATGGGCATTATTTAGCAAGCTGCTGAGCTCTCAGTTAAATAAAAAGGTCAAGAAAAGTGCAACGGAAGGAAAGATCTATGCGTACCTCGTTTCCATGCTGGAATCTCTTCCAAAAACAATAGGAAGTGGACCAGCCCAGGTGGGAGCAATAGCAGCAATCGCTGTTGGCTTCACCAAGCCCTTCTTTGCAGCACGAACTGCTATTGTAGCAGCATGTCCTCCTCCAAACACCACCAAGTCCTTATCTAATATATTCATTTGAAATTATTTACAAGAGAACTTCCAAGAAAATGTAAGATGAGATATCTTTACCAAAATAAAGGAACTTGGAACATCATTTCCAGATGCAGAGAGCAAACAAAACTGAAACATCTCACAAGCACACACACACACACAAAGCAGCAGAACGAGGGAGGGGAAAACAGTAGATATAGGATGGCCTACTTTCCATTTCCAATTATGGCTCACGGCGCTTTGGATGTGTCCATGTTACCTTACAAGTTTCTCGGTGCAATGGACAACCCCCTGGGACTGGTCACCCAACTGACGACACCTTTTGCTCTTCATGAAAGCTGTGGATTGTAAACTTCAGTCTCCACTTTCTTTGATAAACTATATACCTGATAGGTCTCAAAGGCAATAGATGAACCCCGCTCCGTATGACCTTAAGAGATTTGGCAGAACTAACATAACATTTCTACTCTTAACAAATTTGGAGATATAGGACCAGGACACCGCAAGCTATGCACTCCCTCCCCAAAATGCATAACCAAAGAAACTACAATTTTTGGTTCTTGGTTCTAGTTTTCCTCCGCTAACATCCATCTAAGGTGTCGGTGCTAATTCCAATCCAAAAGGTGTCGGTGCTAACATCCTTTGTTCTTACAACCCTCCAACACTCCAGGATCGGTGTTAATTCCAATCTAACTTACAGTTCTGAGAACTATGGTCTGTGGAGTAGATCTATACGCCTTGCTTTCAAAGCAAAGCGTAAATTAGGGTTCATTACTGGAACGTGCATTAAAGCATCACTTGAAGATGATCTCCATGAGGAATGGAAGACAAGCAATACAATAGTGCACTCGTGGATTATGAACTCTGTATCGAAGGATCTACTGAGTGGAATCATTTATGCATCAGATGTACATTCAGTGTGCGAGGATATTAAGGAGCGATTTGATAAGGTGAATCGAGTAAGGATCTTTCAATTACACAGAGGAATCTCGAGACTGTCACAGGGATCCGACTCTGTGGTTGTATATTTCACAAAATTGAAGGTGCTATGGGCAGAATATGACGTACTTGTGCCTTTCCCAAACTGTGGATGTGTGAAATCAAAGGATATGTTGTGCATTTACATCAAAATAGGTTGATGCAGTTTCTGGATCGCCTGAATGATACCTATACCAAGCTCGAAGACAGATTTTGATGAAGACAACTGAACCTACTCTTAACCAAGTATTTGCTATGATCACACAAGACGAAAGCCAACAGTCTATGGGTGGTAGTGCAACGGCAGAAAAGGTAGATCCTATGGCAATGCAAGTTGGAAGAGGTCAAGGTTTTCGAGGGAAGAAGCAATTCCTACAGTGTGAACATTGCCATATGAAAGGGCACACTAAGGAGAATTATTTCAAAATCATTGGTTATCTTGAAGATTTCAAAGGAAAGAAGGGACATTAGGCTAGAGATTATAGGCCTAAAGGACCTTTCACTACAGTCAACAATGTGGAAGGGACCAGCAACTTCTAATTCACAGAGAGTAACATAACAGAAGGGAGACTTTTTCTTCATTGAGGCACAGTACCAACAGATACTTCACTTACTCAATATGGATGCACACACAATCAGACACAAGCTAATATGGCAGGTAATATTTGTGACTCTTGCATCAAGTGTCCATAATGACAACTGGATAGTGGACTCGGGGCCTCACACCACATAGCATCTTCACTAGAATTATTGAATGATGTTAAGAATGTGGATAGTTGTAAAAGAGAAAAGGTGTGATTACCGAATGGAGACAGTACTAATGTTACACATTGGTAGTACACAATTTTCAGCAGATACTAAGCTTGAAAATGTATTGTATGTTCCTGACTTAAAGAACTTAATGTCAGTTTCAAAGTTAACAAGGGACTTACAATGTGGTGCTCTCTTCCTGCCAAAACTATGTGTCTTCAGGACCTTTATAGTGGCAGGGTCAAGGGGATTGGTAAGGAAACTGGTGAACTATATCTGCTGAAAGGAAAAGGAACAGAACAAAAAACTGCTCATGTCAGTTCATTGGAGAAGAATAAAGATTCAGGAGAGCTTTGGCACCGGAGATTAGGACATCCTTCATTGCCAGTGATGCAACATGTCTCTTTTTTGCATAATAAAGTAGACAATACAGTACAAATTAATGTTCTATTTGTCTATTGGCTAAGCAACATAGATTGAGTTTTCCTGTTAGTGAGCACCTAAGTACTAAGCCATTTCAACTTGTTCACATGGATGTATGGGGCCCTATAAGGTTGCTACACATGATAATAAACATAACTTTCTTACAGTTGTGGATGACTATACTAGAGCAACTTGGATTTCTTATGCAGCTGAAAAGTGAAATAATCATATTTTTGAAACAGTTCTTTTGTATGGTACAGACTCAGTTTGGCACTTGTGTTAAGGTGGTTAGGACAGATAATGGCAGAGAATTCTTTAACCATCAGTGGACTGCATTCTTACAGACTCATGGGATAATTCACCAGAGTAGTTGTGTGCACACCCCACAACAAAATGGGGCGGATGAGAGAAAACACAGACACATCTTAGACACTGCTAGAGCACTGAAGTTTCAGGCTGGGATACCAAGAAAGTTTTGGGGGGAAAGTCTGCAAACAGCTGTTTATCTTATAAACAGACTTCCTACTAGAGCGCTAGGTGGTAAGAGTCCTTTTGAGTTGCTTATGGCAGGCAACCCTCACTAGCACATCTGAGAATTTTTTGTTGTTTGTGCTATGCTACAAATGTGGTGAAGGAAGACAAATTTGGACCTAGAGCTAGGGAAGCTGTCCTAATGGGGTATTCCACTACTCAGAGGGTTATAGACTGTTTGATAGGGCTACTAACTCTTTTTTTGTCAGCAGGGATGTCATATTCAGGAAATCTATATTTCCTTTTATTACAGCACAGCAGCAGCAGCCTGTTTCCACTTATCAATTCTCAAATCACATAGCTGATATCTTTGAGACATTACAAAGGGAAGAGATGATCACTATGGATTCAGTAGGATCATAGGTCACAACTGAACAGGGGGAGCATGCAGATCTCTCAATATCAATAAGCCAAGAACCCAATCAAGCAGATGCAATTTTTGATGCAGATGCAGTTTCTGATGCAGCTGGTAATGAAGGTATAGCTGATCAAGAAGCTGCATCAGGTGATGCTGATCCAGCAATTCTTGAACAAGATGCACCAGCTGAACTTCCTATGGCACCAATGAGAACCACTGATCCTACTTTCACTGTCCTCACTAGGAAGTCAACTAGAACAAAGCATCCTCCCATCTGGATGCAGGACTATCTTGTTGCTAGCAAAAAGGATTCTCATTGTCCTTATCCAATATCCAATTTCCTATCCTATGACAATGTCACACAGAGATACAAAGATTACATCATGGCCTTCTCAACAATCACAGAACCACATAGCTTCAATGAAGCAGTGAAGGATGAGTGAAGGATGACAGACGGATACAGGCTATGAAACAAGAGATTGAGGCTTTAGAGGACAACAAGACCTGGGAGGTGGTGGACCTGCCCCCTGGGAAGTCCTCTATCGGCTCAAAATGGGTCTACAAAATCAAGTACAAGTCTAATGGAGAGGTGGAAAGATTTAATGCTTGACCTGTTGCCAAAGGATATAATCAACAAGAAGCATGAAACCTTTTTAACAGTGCAAAAATGGTGACAGTCAAATCAGTGATAGCACTAGCAGCCTCTAAGGACTGGGGTCTTTATCAAATGGATGTATACGATGCTTTTTTGCAAGGTGACTTACATGAGGAAGTCTATATGGACTTGCCTCAAGGTTTTTAGAGACAGGGGGAGACAAAAGTCTGTAGGTTGCTGAAATCACTGTATGGCCTTAAGCAGGCATCAAGACATTGGAACCTTAAACTTACAG
Source organism: Nicotiana tabacum (assembly GCF_000715075.1). Lineage (NCBI taxonomy): Eukaryota > Viridiplantae > Streptophyta > Magnoliopsida > Solanales > Solanaceae > Nicotiana > Nicotiana tabacum. The sequence goes on along the minus strand of NW_027438443.1, from coordinate 487 downwards.
AAATTTTGCTCGGTGCAGGCTTCAGTCAAAGTGTATATGACTACTCCTTATTCACCAAGAAATCTGGGAATGGGATTGTTATCATTTTGATCTATGTGGATGATTTACTATTGCTCGGAAGCAGCATTGAACTCATTAATGAAGCAAAATCAGTATTGCACAAGCAGTTCAAAGTCAAACATCTAGGTGAGCTTAGATACTTCCTAGGCATTAAAGTCTTGAGATCTCACCAAGGAATCCTTCTTAACCAGAGGAAGTATACTTTGGAGTTATTTCAGAGTTGGGATTGAGTGGTGCAAAACCTGCTCTTACACCCCTAGAACTTAATCAGAAGCTCACCTCACTAGAATTTGACAAAGGAGTTGGGAGCAAGGTACCTGATCCTTTGGTGGATGTCACAGGATATCAGAAGCTCATAGGAAAACTCCAGTATACATCAGTTATGCAGTGCAAACTCTGAGTCAGTTTATGCAGACTCCAAAAAAGT